>NC_034601.1:45617370-45665095 GCF_900095145.1 Mus pahari | reverse complement strand
CTTGCTTCTTGGTCATGATGTTTGTACAGGAATAGAAACCCTGACTAAGACAGACAACATGGGGTGGCTGGGGGTCTGTCTTCCTGGTCGAAGGATATTGGCTGTTCTTATAAAGGCCTCAGTTTAACTGCTATAGTCGGCTGCTCACAACCACCTATAACTCCCACTCTAGGGGATCTGACACTCCCTTCTGGTCTCCATGTGCACTGTCACATATATAGCATACATATTAATAAAAACAAAAAGTAAATATTAGAACTAGACAAAAATATAAAAGTTAATATGTAAACATAAAACACTAGGGGACATATAAAATATCCAGTGCCATGCATATATGTTGGCATATCAAATACACATAGAAGAATCAAGATGATTCCTAAATATACTAATATATATTGGATTCTGTACAGTAGTAGGTTTTGAGAATCTGGTACGCTGTTTACAAGTCTAAGTAGCAGAAAGAAAAGGCAAATAGAAGAAAATATTTTAAAAGGCAAATAGTGGATACTAGTGTATTTTCAGTATTTTTTTAAAAATTAGTTAAATTTAATCTAACACATAAAGAATAGATCACAAGTTGTAACAATGGCTGTTCACCATGTGTGTATGAAGGCATCCACATGGAGTGAACTCACTCTGTCTATAGCTTGAACTAATTACCATTACTGAGGCTTTGGGAAATCTGCAGTCTGTGATTTCCATCAATATACACGGATATAATTAACCAATAACTTGAAGGATGTGACTTTGTAAAGTTGAAGGATTTTACTACTTGCTGGAAACACATCTGTTGTGTTATTGGCACACCATAATTTACAAATACAATTTAAAATACTTTATTGATATAAACTTTTGAATGTTCACACCATAAATTCACTGATTTTCATGTTATGCTTTTCCCTTTGAAATCCATTTTCTTTTTTCTGATCAATTTACTTTCTGATCAACTTACTCTTACTGCTTTATCTTTGTGTATGCCTATCTATCATAATATATACCAAGTACAAAAAAGATTTATCCAAGGCTATGTGTGTGCATCTGGGGCCTTCTCTTTCACTGTACTTCATCTTCAGTAGTAATAAACATCAGATGAGATTTTAGAAGACTTTAGACTTTTGCATCACATTTGTGAAAAATTAAATGCTCACACAAAATTATTTTGTTGAGAATAGTAAGTCATTATTTTTATTAAATATGTCTCTCTATATACACATAAACATATATATATATATATATATATATATATATATATATATATATGATCATTACCTTTGATCATTACCTTTAAGCAAAACTTCCATTATGAATCTGAACTCCACATTTTTATCCTACAGGAATCTAGGTAAAATGGATATAACATGACTCCTACTATCTCTATTGTCAGATCTTGAAGTTACAGTCACTGCTGTTGCTACTGTAATCACCATAGCAACTTCAGCTGCACTGCTCATTCCTGGTGTTGCCATTAGTACTATTTATGATACCAGTTGTAAGCTGAAGAAACCAAGTGTTAGAGTGGTAGGCATCCTTCTACTGTTGTGATCCTGCACTCAACATGTGTCTACCTAAGACTTATTGTGGACAAGTGCTGGGCCAGATGCTTGCAATATGTAAAAAGGAATATATTCTTAAATCTTCCTCAAGGAAATTGTTGAAAATATTCTAAAGCAGAGAGAAAAGAGTGTAGAGTGGGTAGTGACTGTATTGTGTTGAAACTGCTGTACCTGGCTTTATGTGCAAAAATATCTGTTGGTGTAGATCTGTGTATAGACTTGATGAAAATTCAATTCCTTCTAGTAAGTAAACACAGATTGCTTTTTTTTTTAATTCTCATTGAAACAAATGAACATAAATAACTCTCCACCTTTCTTTTAATCAAAACGTTTGCTTAATTCTATGGAACTCAGAAACCACTCGGGATCTTCAGTAATAGATGTCACACATCAGCTTGTTCATATATGTGACTGGAATATCATTGTTAACAAACTGACAATTGCTTTGAAGAAAAGTAAAATTAAAAAAAGACTAAAAACCTATTCTTGAAAAATCAATAATTACTTAAGAACTTGATGCTTCTTTCTTTGTGCCCTTTGGTATTTTGTACGTGGATTCTTTTGCTAATGACTGACTGCATTTCTTGATTAGAAAAGTGATTCAAGAAAATAAGACAGATAGCTTTTCTAATTGTCTATGTAAGGGTTGTACTTGTTTATTCATTTTTCAATGTAGGGAATTAATCACTGAATCAGAATAATTTGTTTTAATTATAAAGGATGTTTATATGAAAATTAAGTTGTAAAAAATAGTCATACCTGTTTGGACTTTTTTTCATTACTGGGAATCAAATCTCTATATTAGACATGCTAAACAAGTGCCCTACAAATGGTCTATGTTTAGATTTATAAACTGTTATGTAACCTATGTTCAAAATTCTTTTCAACTGAGAGAACTAAATTAAACTCAACATTGTCAGTATGTCATGGTTAGTTTACATTACTTTGTAGAATTTCATTAATATTTTATACAACAATAGTTTCTAATTATACAGTAAATTAAAGTTATAATTATTTTAATATTTTAGAATTTATGTTTTTTATATCCTATGTTGTGCAGAACACTAGTATAATCCCATTGAGCCAAATTTATTTAGACAAGCTTATTTCTCTTCTAGAATGACATCAAGAATGGATCAGTAAGTAAGAAACAAATGATATTATGTCATATGACCAATCTTACATTTTTGTTACAGTTATGATAGACTAAATTCACAAACTGTTATTCAAATAATAATCATTAGTAGCTCTGTGCAAGTTATCTATCATCATAGAAAATTATCATATAGTTGACAGGAGAGATGAATGTATTGAAAGAACAGTTTCTAAATCCATGACAGAGCCTTGTTGAGAAGGAATTTTCAATCCAACGGCTTTATTTATCGGGACTAGCTCAAAGGATTTTTGGTAATACCAACAAATAGATTTATTCTGTTTTAATTGCATTAATTCAAATAAAGCGTGCCGGAGAGCTCTCTAGGAGAGAAGAGTCTATTTTAGAACAATAAATTGAATAAAATAGTGAAAATAATTGAATACAGGATAATGCTAGCTATCCTAGTCTTCTTGTCTAGCAAGCAGAACAACTGTGAAAATTCTGTGGCATAAAAAAAAATTCATGACTGGACTATCGTAATATTAGTTAAATCATAGAATTTCTGTCCATATTTCTACTTAAAAAGAGTAAATATATTTTTAGCTCCAACTGTGTATAAACTTAATGGCCTGGAGAGATGGCTCAGCAGTTCAGATCACTTGTTACTCTTGCAGAGGACCTGGGTTCAGTTCATAACACCCACAAGGATGCTCACAACTATTTGTAACTCTAGTTTCAAGGAACCAACACTCTCTTCTAACTTTAGTGGGCACTGCATGCACATTGTTTACAAACAAACCTTCAGGCAAAACGCTCATAAGCATAAATAGATACATGCAAATTTTAAAATCTATATTAGAATCAATATTAACAAAATTAATAATAACATTATGCCAGCAAATTTTCTGGACCTTTGTTGTTGTTGCTGTTATTGCTACATTTTATGCTGTTTCATCTCATTTAAAGGAACTAGTTAGAACCCACTTTGGGTATGCCCAGAGATCATTTACAGAGCTGTTAACAGGCGGCTTCTAAAGATCATTGCAAACTATCATTGCATTTTGTAGACATGAAAGGGAGATGAAAAGAAGGAAGAGCAAGTTGGAGGATGGGGAGTAAACACTGGAAGATAGGACTGTACCAGGATGTTGGACTTTAGATGGATATCTCAGGATCCAAAGATCCTGATCCAGTTGGAGCCCCTTGGCCACGGTACAGCAAAGTGATAAGAAAAGTTGTTGAATGCAGAGGCTTGCTAATTACAATTTTCAACTTGACTGGTTTATGGACTATAATATCCATATAGCTACTAAATTATTTTTGAGTATGTCAATGTGACAATTTCTTCTTATGGCAGATTTTTGTTGTTGTTGTTGTTAGACAGAATTACAAACTTTTACACTAATGTGGGTGGTATCACCCATACCACTGATGACATGAATAGAACAAGGAGACAGAGGAAATAGGAATATCTTCTCTGCTGAGCCAGAACCTTAACCTTCCCTGGACCTGGAAAACAGAATGCTACTGATTTTCAGAGCTTTAAGCTTTGAATAACAGCTTTCCCATGCCTCTGACTTGTAGACAGTGGATTCAGCAGTTTTGAGCCTCCAAAGTTGTGTGTGCCCATCACTCATAGTCAACCTCTTTCTCCATGTCCACATACCTCTTACTGGTTTTCCTTCTCTTAGGACCTATAATGCAATTATGGGGCATAGTATTCCATGGCAGATTCCTGTGCAAAGAAAAGTTGCATGAGAACATTTATATATAATAAATATAATGACATGCATGTCAGTGGATGAAAATTTAATTCCATATTCTGTTTTGTTTTTATTTTCATAGAAACTGCAAAGGAAAGAATAATGTAGAGAGGGGACAATGAAACCTGTTAGACTGAATGAAGGCAAGTTTCATTCTCAGATTAATACTTGATGTCACTTCAGAATGATGGAGCTGTGAGTTGAATTTCCAAAGACCAAATGCAAACAACTTTTATAGTTTTTACTTGGGTTTGAAGACAAAGGTATTAATACTTGTTTTAATTCATTGGTCTGGTAAAATGGAGACACATGCATACAGCATAATCAAATGACACACATCCCTCGGCGAGATTAGAGAGTCACCTGGCTAGAAGCAAACAGGAAATGTCACCTCTTTAGATGTGTGCTTTTAGTGAAATCCATTAGTCATATGAGGATACATATGAATAGAGAGACTATGAAAAGACTTTGGGAAAATTCAGAAAAAGATGCACCTTACTCTATAAGAAGGATAAGTTTAACAGCATGAAAACGGCAGAGGAACAGAGCTGAAGCTGGCATTTCGAGAATAAAGGCTTCTCAGATTATACCACAGGGTGCACAGCATTTCTCTCGCCACAGCTCTTAACAGAAATCATTTGTTTCTTATGAGATTAACTTGGAAATCAGTTTCACTTTATAGTGTAAAAATCAATGTAGAATCTATTAAATCCCCTCCTGCACTAAAAGGATTTTAAGGATTCCTTTATTTAAACTAAGGTAGAAAGTGAAATATGTGGTGAGGCTGAATAGAAGTAATGTTTTTTTTTTTTTCAAATGTTTTTATTTGAAAGACTTACAAATAAACAAAAATACATGAATTCATCCATCAAGGAAGCAAGAGCCCCCCATGATTCATTCACCACCAAAATGCTCCAGTTTTGAACATTGCTACACAGAGGACCAAGTACATTTTAATACAGGAGGTTTGCTTTTGGGGAGGGGGCGATAAAACCTGAGCAGAATAATTCAAACATGGAACAAGTCTAAATGTACATCAACAAATGTATCAATTAATAAAATATGAATCAAGAAAATATCTATATCTATATCTATCTATCTATATATATATATATATATATATATATATGATTTTCTTCATCTGTAAAGAAGATTGAAATTAAGATACAGAAAAATGGACATTACCTTATGTCATTATATTAAGTGAAATAAGCCAGACTGAGAGACAATTGTCATGTTTTCTTAAAAGTACTTTGCATATAAATAAGTATATAAATGTATATGCTATATGAAAGTTAAGTTAAAAGAGGACTATGGCAAGGTAGTAAGTTATCTAAAGGGAGGGAAAATAGGGAACAAGACAGGGTAAAGAAATCTACATGACAGGAAAGGAGAGAAAAGGATTGTTTGGATGTGGACCAGTGACAGTGCTTTAAAGAGATGGGAAGGGCAGTTGTAGTTTCAATTAGCAATATAATACAGTGGTATAGGATGGGCATGGTGGCACATGCCCTTTAATCTCAACTCTCAGGATGCAGAGGTAGTACCTCTCCATGAGTTTGAGCTAGTTTGGTCTACATGGTTAGTTTCAACCCATCTAGTGCTACATAGTGAGCACTCAAACGAATAAGCAAACAAAAATCAGTTAACTGTTTTTTGAAATGTCACAATGCTACCTGTTACACAGTTTGCTACCTAAAAGACTAACTATCAAAACAAAATTTCCAACCATTATAGCATTTCCATGGCAACTTGTTCTACCTTCTATTCATGCCTGTATATAAAAGCATATTATAATGAATATTTTCTTATTTGTCTGCTATCCTCTCAAGTCCATGCGTTCCTTGAGGCAAAAAAAAAAAAAAAAAAAAAAGACAATAGCTATTAATTTTTGTGACAAAGATACAGAAAATTGGGCCTGGCATGTAGAAGACACTTATAAGCAATTGGTAAATACACAATTCCTTCTATCACACAATTATGTGCAAAAGAATGAAGATTTCCATTCAAGGAGGTTGAGATCCTCTCTTAGCCAGGCATCTCTAGAGGCACAGAAGCATTGTAATCTATAGAGTCATAAAAGGGGATTTATTATACTGGCTTCTACCATTAGAGCAGTGGCCATCTACAAGCTGGGACCTCAGAAAGAGAGGGTGTGATGATGTAACCAAAATCCACTGGGGAAAGCTCAGAAGTTCCCTGAAAAGGATCAAGTAGAAAGGTGGAAGAATATGGAGCTTGCACAAAATGACTACAACAAAGATTAAGTCACTTGGGAAGTGTCCATGTGCACGCTCTGTATGACTTCTTCCTTTTTTGGCTCTGTTTTCTAGACCCCAGTGTCTCCTATGGTTCTATCCACACCCAGGACAGATTTTTTCCTGTCACTGGCTGTCTCATATGCCAATGGGTTCTGGCAAAAAAATGTTATAGATATAACCTAGAAATGTGTTTTATTAATCTAGTTGTTTCTCTGTAGATTCATTGGCAATCAAGATTTACCATCATAGGCCCCAAAATGAGAAAGAAGCACATGATTACTGATGAGTTTTAATTAAAAAAAAAAAGAAGTGTGTGTGTGTGTGTGTGTGTATGTGTGTGTGTGTGTGTGTCTGTGATATCTAACAAATAATAAATAGTAAATAGGGAATTTATAGATATTAAGCTTTTACTAATAGGTTGAAACAAAATAAATGAAATCCCAGGGGAATAATGTATTTAACTTCCAAACATTCCATAAGTAGTCACAAATTTGTTATTTATTCATAAGGGCTAGAAAACTAAAGGACATGGCTTGTTTTAAACATGAACATTTGCATGTTTTTCCTGAGATGTCTACTTTGGCCAGGTCAACTTGAATAGCAAATTTTTCTCAATCAGTCACAGGTTTGCTCTTAGCAACCCAGACAATAGGTACTGAGCAAGAACTAAATTACCAGTGGCTTTTCAAAGAGAAAAAGAACCAGATCAGTTCTATACAATTATTCTTATCATATACATAATTGAAACTAAGACACATTAGAATATACAGCTAGGTATGGATGTTCCAGTAATAAACAGAACAGAAGACAGGGATATAAATGAATTGTATAAGTGAAGTGATATTAGCATTGGAGACATTCCTAAAAGGGAGGCAATAAGCAGCCCCCCTGATGCTTTTGGTGGAGTCACTCATTCTGCCTTCTTTCTTCCAGAGGCAGAAGGACCTGCATATCTATTCATAATGAAAATTGTATCTTTTTTGTCTTTTTTTTTCTTAATTGTGGTGAGATTCACTGTCACGTAATATTAACTATTTTGAACTGGAAGATTTCAGTCTCTCTAAAAATATAAGATTAAATAATAAAAAACCAAAATAAAACAACAACAAAAAAAAAAAAAAAAAAAAAAACAAGCAAACTGATAAAGAAAATTGATTCATGTTCCTCAGGGACCAGACATGACAGAAAGCAGCTTCCAGCTTCCTTCTCTGTATTTCTGTTTTGAGAGCTGTTTTTTTTTTTCCCCACAGTCACATTCACATGAAGATGATCAATATTTTCATTCCTCTAAATATAAATGATTAATTTGTGGTTTAAAAGTATATCAGTACATGTATATTTGATGTCTAGAAAGTACCAGACACTAAGGTGTGTCTTTTGCTAGAGTGGCTACAAGGATCAGGGTAATAGAGGCTTTGTAGAGTAGTTTTAGTTATAACGTTAACAGAAAACAGAAGGTATGTTCAAAGATAATTTAATGACAGGAGTGTTTACAGTGTGGGGGTAGGATTAAGGGAAGCAAATAACAGATGTGAAGTGCTTAGAAACTAAGAAAACAAAGGCAAACTATTACCACCAGATGGGAGGAGATGAGGAAAGGAATTAGTAGTCCCTACTGAGTCTCAGAGGCATAGAAAGACAGCATCCCAAGAGGAATCTCAGCCAGAATCAATCTCCAATCAGAACATGTTTCATGTCATCTGATTTTCTGATCATTTGAAGGGATTTACTAGCACCTTATAAATGTCTCCTACAGGTTAACTCTAATCAGATTCCGAAAGTAATGAGAGCCTGGGTAATTCAAGGAACGCCAGTAAAACAAGACAAGAACAGACTCAAAGAGTAATGAAATGAAATAACAGCCGTTGTACGGAGCCACGTGCAAGAAATAATGGAAATTAGCTCTATTACTATCTAATCCTTCTAGGGAGAGACTTGTTACACCAACAAGGCACCAGTCTTTAATCCAGAAGAGACAAGAGAAAATTTAGTCTTAAAAGAGACAAAAAAGGACACAAAGACTCAAGAGCATCAAGTGCTAGAACAAGATTGAGTGATCCAGGGAACAATGATGCCATTACAAAAGATGTGGAAACCCAACACCACAGGACTTGCAGAGAGGCCGCCGCCAGCATACCTGATACAGCCAGCTATGTGCTACTGGGATTGAAAGAACTTCATAACAGTTTCCTAGAACTCTGGTCAATCAGATGATCCTGAAGAAATTTGGAGGCAAAATTGGCATATCATTAGAGGACTCCTGTAACTGGTTAAGGGAGACATAAAACAAGACCATTGACCTATGCAAGTTAGCATTACTGAAGAATCCCATAAAGCTTCACTTTTATGTTTTACAGGAGGATCTAATGTAAGGTAAATATTTTATAGGAAGAACTTGTCAATCATGTCATTGATTCTCTATGAAATCTCTTGGAATGATAGTGTATGGAGAAGTGTGTGTGTGTGTGTGTGTGTGTGTGTACATGTGTGAGTGTGCATATGTATTGCTTCAGGAAATAGAAATTTTTTCATCTTCATTTTTTTTTCAAGTTTTCGGATCAAAATTCTTTCTCTAATTATATCTAAAAATAACAACAATGCTTGCCTCCTGCCATATGATTATCTAAATGCTTCCCAACCTCGATATATCTTGGAGCCTGGCCTACCTGTGATCCCAGTTGAGTCAGAACTTTTCAGAGTCCAGCTTTCTTTGTGATCCTGTGATTCTGGGATGCTGTGATGCTGAGATTCTGGGTGTGTCAGAGTTCTTGGCAGTCAAGCTTCCTCTGAGACCCTGAGATCCTGGTGTGACCAAGCTCCTGGCATTCTGGGATCCTGGGATTCTAAGATCCTGAGTGTGTTAGAGCGACTGGAAGTGGTACCTCCTCTGGGGACTGTGGGGCTCTCTACTGAGTTTGAAATCAAGGTAGATCAGCGTCGACTGGAAGGAACCCGAGCCACTGGAAGTGTGGGCTTCCTGTGTCTGTGCTCCAGCTGGCCCCAGGCACTCCCGGTTTTGTTGGAACAGATGTTGTGTTGCACTCACCAGTGATCCTGGGCATGAAAGTGCACCTTGGGGGTGGAGAGTCCTCTGGGTACCATGGGACTGTCTACCATGTTCGAGCCCAAGGTGGCCTGGTGCTGGCTCTGACCATAGATAGCTAGATAGATTATATATATATAGATATAGATATAGATATAGATATAGATATATAGATATAGATAGATATATGTGATATATATTGATATATGTGATATATATATATATATATAATATGAATGACAATGTAAAGGAATATACTCTCTCTTATCAGCATCTGTAGTATGGTTATTAATTTCAGGTCATCAGGCTTTGGTACAATCTCTTTTACAGACTGGGTCATGGCACAGTCCTGATTTTGAAAAATTTGCACAAAATAAGACATTACTAAATTAGAAATAAAGAATGTTTTCTAAAAAACAATCATAGTTGTATTTGTTGCTTTCATTGAAATTGACAGGAATGTTTGCTAGCAGCAGGGTTAAGGTCAGTGCTGCTGATAGCGTGGAAGAAATTTAGAACATGTTGGCAGAGTGTCTTCACACTTTGATCTTTCTCCCTTTTACTCTCCTCTAACCAAGAAAATGGATCCAAAGGCATCTTTTTTGAGAGTGGTCCTAAAAGAACATTTCACACAAAGGCAACTGGCTACTGATCAATATATGTAGATCTTAAAACCTTTAAAAATGTCTCTGCAGCTCCACAGCAAAGCTACTCAAAAATCATTCTGTTCTGCTTCTAATTTTAGCTCACATGCTCCTCGTTAACAGGAGTTCTGAGATAATCTATATGATTATTTACTTAAATATTGGATAAGATTATTCGTGCACATATATTTATCTGTATTATATAGATTAAAAATTTCTGTAGAACCTAATTGCCAGATTTTGAACTATTGCGATACTTGTATTACAGCTGGAATAAAAGTATTAACTAAAAAATGAAGTCTTTCTCCATTTATTTAATTCTGATTATATAGAATGGGAGATGGTCAGATTTATGAAACTTGGGTAGACAAGGCATAAGACCTTCAGCTCCAACTTGCTATATTTTCTGTTTCATAATAAATGACATGAGCTATGGATATTTTAGTATCCCACTGAGGACTTTCAAGCAGTGGTGAAGTGAGAATTAATTGTGTTTGTCTGCATATCAGTTGTCATGGTTACTTATTACACATTTTATGATTACTTGATTAATATATATCTATTACAACATTCTCTGATAAACATGAGAACAAAGAATTTATCTTTCTTCCTTCTTAGAAGGGGGAACAAAATACCCATGGAAGGAGTTACAGAGACAAAGAGCAGAGACTGAAGGAATGATGACCTAAAGACTGCCCCACCTGGGGATCCATCCCATATACAATCACCAAATACAGACACTTTTGTGGATGCCAACAAGTGCTTACTGACAGAAGCCTGTTATAGCTGTGTAAGGAGAGGATCTACAAGGCCTGACAAATACAGAGGTAGATCCTCGCAGCCTATGATTGGATTGGACACAGGGTCCCCAATGAAGGAGCTAGAAAAAGAACCCAAGGAATTGAAGGGGTTTGCAGCCCCAAGGAGGAACAACAATATGAACTAACCAGTACCTCCAGAGTTCCCAGGAACTAAATCACCAATCAAAGAGTACACATGGTGGGACTCATGGCTTCAGCTGCATATGTATCAGAGGATGGCCTAATCCGTCATCCATGCGAGGAGAGGCTCTTGGTCCTGTGAAGGCTCGATGCCCCAGTATAGGGGAATGCCAGGGCCAGGAAGCAGGAGTGGGTGAGTTGGTGAACAGGGGTAGGGCATTATCAGAGGGGAAACCAGGAAAGAGCACAACATTTGCAATGTAAATAAAGTAAATATCCAAAAAATATTTTTAAAAAAAGAATTCATCTTTATTAAGTATTCATGCTGCAGAAAACAATGCCTGGCTTATAGCAGACATGCAAAAAGTCTTTACATGACATTACATGACTTAGAAATTATGGATTAGTGAGATTTATTAGGGATATATATATATATATATATATATATATATATATATTCAGTCTATCTATCTATCTATCTATCTATCTATCTATCTATCCATCTATCTATCATAGCTTAATCAAATTTTCTTTAATCCAGGTAGCAATGCCCACCCCTCAAATAAACTATAGACTATCTAATAGATACCCTAGTGTCAGACATGGACAGTCTTTTAGGTTATTAGTCAAGGGATCATATGAAAGTCCCCCAAAATATAGGTTATCATTGCCTTCTAGAAAAAAAAATCATGTAAGATTCTACCTACATTCTATTCTACAGTATTTGGAGGAATTCACCTGGATCTGGTCTGTAACCCTCCTTACTAAGGACTAGCTCTCATAGTTATCAATGAAGAAAAACAATAGTACTAGTTAGCTGTAATGTCAAATATCTACAATGACCACTGTACAAACATATTCTGAATGGTGTAACAGTGGTACTAATAACCTGGGGTTACCCAATAGCCTTGTAGTTGGTCTTAAAGATTTCTGGATAGGAAGGAATTCATGTCCTGAACTGTAATATTTGTCAACTCCATGTGGCTTGTGAAGCCATTGAACCTAGAAGGGAGTGTACTATTACCATGTCCCTAGCCAGTACAAGCTGTCACTGCATTCTAAACACACATTCCTATATACACAAGAATATGTAGCTCTCACTTGTAATCAAAGAACCTATGTTCTAAACACAACTAGTCAAAATATAGAACTGATGATGGGTAACCAACCATAATTAACATATGTACAATATAAACCCTGCACTTAAAGCTAGGAGAACATCTTGGATAAAGGGTTAAAAACATTTTAAGAGCCAGAGGGCCAAGACAACTAGGTCTTGCAAACAGTATCACCTAGAGAAAAACAAAGAGGACTGGAACTAGAGGAGGAGTGCTATATTGTATGAAATCTTTAAGAGTTAATAAAAATTATTATTTCATAAAATAATAATCGATGGCCAAGGAAGCAAGTAGGCTACCTTCAGATCTTAACCTTCTTTCCTCCAAACCTAACCAGTCTCCTCTCCAGCTCTGTAGCAGAGCATGTGTTACAGCCTTCTCTCCCTCCCTGTCCCCTCTCCAGTGGGTCACATGCTCTTCTCCTCCGATCTTTCTTTCCCCAACTCAGCACTTTACCCCAGTCTCCAATTCAGTCAGGTGTTCTTTTTTTTTTTCCCCCTAATAGATATTTTCTTTACTTACATTTCAAATGTTATCTCCTCCGAAACCCCCTATCCTATCTACCCTCCCCCTGCTCACCAACCCACTCATTCTCACTTCCCTGTCCTGGCATTCCTCTACACTGGGGCATGGAGCCTTCACAAGACCTAGGGCCTCTCCTGCCATTGATGTTCAACAAGGCCATCCTCGGCTACACATGTGGCTGGAGCCATGGGTCAGGCGTTGTTTTGGAACCTGCCAGCAAAGCCTGCCAGAGAAGCCAGTGCATAATGGAAGCAAGTGGGTAAGTTTCACATCTGTATTCCCTCCTCTTCCAGTTTTATGAGCAGCTCTGTAGCATACTTCCTGTTGTTTTCTCTGTAGCATACTTCCTGTAGTTTTCTCTGTAGCATACTTCCTGTTGTTTTCTCTGTAGCATAATTCCTCTAGCTTTCTCTGCAGCATACTTCCTGTTGTTTTCTCTGTAGCATACTTCCTGTTGCTTTCTCTCTTCACTCTGCCCCAATTCCCAGGGACTAAGTAGATCCTGGTGGAATATCCTGTTTCTCTTCTGCCTGTGAACTGCCTCAGCACCTCTCTTCATGGCCTATCCCTATTCCTTAGTGTCACCTCTGGTACCTACAAATCTGTATATCTATTATGGAAGTCGGTGTGTTGGCATATGAGGAGATATGATTTGATCTATCACACGACCCAGCTCTACCACGTTTGGTGATATACCCAAAGGATACTTAACTTTTGGTGATATACCCAAAGGATGCTTCTTCTTACCACAGAGATATTTTCTCAACCATTTTCATTGCTACTTTGTTCACAATAGCCAGAAACTGGAAACAAACTAGGCATCACTCAACAGATAAATATATACAGAAAGTGTGGTACATTTCCATAATGGAATATTACTCAGCCATTTGAAAAGATAAAACAATGACACTCTCAGGTAAACTAAGAGAACTAGAAATCATCATCCTGAGTGAGATAACATCAACCCAGAAAGATAAAAAATGCTATGAATTCACTTATATGTGGATATTAGCTATTAAGTCATTGATAATAAAGTTATAATACCTAGAACCACAGAGGTTAGGTAAACAGTAAGAATCCAGAGCAAATAGTCCTCCTGGGTAAGTAATGTTGAATAGATAGTTATTGATGGGTGGAGTGGGGCTGGGAGTTGTAAGATCAAGTGGGGAGGGGAGAAGAGAAAAATGGAGAGGATTCAGGAAGAGATTGCTAAAAGGAAAGGCCATTTGAAGGGTAACATGAAAACCTAGCACAGTAGGAGCTTCCTAAAATATAAACAGATATAAAGGAGATCTAAATGAAATTATCAAATAATGGGGAAACAGAGCCATGACTGGGTATCTCTTCACCATAAAACCATCTCTTGTTGCAGTAAAGAGAATGGGTTATGTCTAATCAAGTTGGCCAAAGGCATTCCATGTAAACCTCTAAACAAGCCACGCTGTTGCCAGGACTAAAGGTTGCCCTCTAAAAACTGACTTCAAGGTCCTATTGCAGAAGAAAAAACCTGCACAACTCATTGAACATGGAGACAATGAGCTGTAGCCTTCACCACTACCGACAAGTGCTCAAAGTACTAGAAGATACACCTACCGCATGCTACCTACCGCATGCTACCTACCGCATGCTACCAAGAGAGAAAGCTAAACAACCAGCCCTATGAACCCTTCATTCTTCTGTCTGCAAGGTATGCTATGGCAATGGTGCCAAAGTTTGAGGAAATAACCAACCAATATCTGATTTGAATTAAGCCTCATTCCATAAGCCATATCTGAAACTGTTTGAGTAACCATGAACCTGAGAATAAACAGCCTGTAGTTCTAGGGTAAAACTACCTACTGTTCTACTAAAGGAACATACGCATTATACCGGGGAGCCCCTTGGTCCTCTGGAGACTCAGTGACCCAGCATAGGGGAATGCTAGGGTGCCGAGATAGGAGTGGGTGGTGGGTGGGGAGCACCCTCATAGAAGCAGGGGGAGGGAGGAAGGGATGGAGGTTTATGGAGGGGAAACTGGCAAGGGAGATAACATTTGAAATGTAAATAAATAAAATAACCAATACAAAATGAAATAAAAAAGTGAAATAAAAAAACCCTACTCCTAATGACTTTCTGCTATACTCAGAGGTCAATGCCTTGTTCAGCCACCATCAGAAAAGCTTCCTCCTGCAGGAGATAGGAACAGATACAGAGACCCAGAGACAGACAACATTCAGAGAGTGAGAGACCTTGGAACACTCAGGCCTACATTGGGTGTGCCCAAAATATCCTACATCTGAGGGCTCAGGAAACTCTGTGGAAAAGGAAGTAGAAAGTATGTAAGACACAGAGCAAATAGAAGACCCCAGAGAAACAAGTCCATCTACATCAACAGAATGAAAGTACAAATAAATTCACAGATACTGAGACTCCTCAGAGAGTCTCATTAGAGAACCAAACTATTCTTAAGGGTAAGCTGTATGCCCAGCAGTAGATGGTCAACACAAAATATACTCAGTGGTATATTTGGCCATTTTCTTCTCATGATGCCATGTCAGGACATTTGAACATTCTTATTTTTAATATATATTATACTTTTATATATTTATAATATATATTTATATTTTTATTTATAATATATATTATAAGTGTAAGATATAAACATTTTTATATTTAATATTAGTAATATATTTATATTTTATGTGTACTATTTTTTAGATAGATAAATAGACCTTCTTTCCTCTCCTTTTACTTTTTTTACTTATATTATGGATCCTGGTTTAGCATTTTCATGGGATTCATGAGTTTGCAAACAAGTGTGTTTTTGTCTATATCTCTATCTGTTGCCTTTTATTTGTCTCTTTTCTTTCTGTTTGACTATTTTTCCCTATTCAGATGTGTTAGCTTTTGTTCTATTTTTTTATATATTTATTATATATTATATTATATTATATTACACATTCCCTTATAAACCTGTTTGGTTTCTAATGGGAGACTGAAAGATAGTGCATCTAGATTAAAGGGAGGATGGAGAGGAACTTGGAGGAATGGAGGAAGGAGAAATTGTAATCGGATGTATTATATGAGAAAAAATGCTAGTTTCAATTAAAGGAAAAATTTTTTAAATAAATCCTATCTACTAATTTTTTTAACCAAAAACACTCAGCAATAGTAAAGGATTTCGAAGGTTTTCCATGCCTTAATTAACTAAGTTGATAATGCCCCCTAAGGAGAATTTTAACAAAAATATTTAAGCCATACATTTTTTTCTTTAAACGTGCCTCCATTATTGATTCATTGGGAGTTTCACATCATGCGCCCTGACCATATTAACTCCCCAGTTCTTCCATGTCCACCCTCCTTTTGATCCCCATAAAAGAGTAAAACTAAAATATGAATAAAATGAAAAGGTAAAAAAGAAAAAAAAGGAAACCAGTTCCGATGTGTGTAATCTATATACCCGCCGGGGCAAGCTCAACCTCTCAGTAACCTGCTGCTCAAAAGAACAGAGTAAGTCTCCCTAGCACGCCTCCTTCAGGAACCATTCATTGTAGAGAGCTACTCTTCCAAATTTTCATCATATTTTTTGAGAATTCTCTTCTGGGTTGTTTCCAGCTTCTGGCTATTATAAATAGCTATGAACATCATGGAGTATGTGCCCTTGTTATATGTTAGAGCATCTTTTGGGAATATGCCCAGGAGTGGTATAGCTGGATCCTCAGAACTATGTCAAATTTCTGAAGAACTGACAAACTGATTTCTAGAGTGGTTGTACCAGCTTGCAATCCCACCAGCAATGGAGTAGTGTTCCTCTTTCTCCATACTCTCAACAGCATCTGTTGTCACCTGAGTTTTTTGATCTTAGCCATTCTGACTGGTGTGAAGTAGAATCTCAGGGTCATTTTGATTTGCATTTCCCTGATGACTAAGAATGTTGAAGGTCTTTAGGTGCTTCTCAGTTGTTCAAGTTTCCTCAGTTGAGAATTTGTTTAGCTCTGTACCTCATTTCTTAATGGGTTATTGATTCTCTGGAGTCTAACTTCTTGAGTTCTTTGTATATATTGGATATAATCTTGGTAAAGATTTTCTCTCAATCTGTAGGTTGCCGATGAGATCCCATTTGTCTATAGTTAACCTTAGAGCCTGAGCCACTGGTGTTCTGTTCAGGAAAATTTCCCCTGTACTGATGTGTTCAAGGATCTTTTCCAGGATCCACTTGGATTTGAGCTTTGTACAGGAGATAAGAATGGGTCAAATTGCATTCTTCTACATGTCGACTGCCACTTAAACCAGCACCATTTGTTGAATATGCTGTCTTTTTTCCACTGGATGGTTTTGAATTCTTCGTCAAAGATCAGGTAACCAAAGGTGTGTGGGTTTAATTCTGGGACTTCAACTCTATTCCATTGATCTGTCAGTCTCTATGCCAATACCATGCAGTTATTACTATTGCTCTGTAGTACAGTTTGAGGTCAGGGATTGTGATTCCCCCAGAAGTTCTCTTATTGTTGAGAATAGTTTACTTTATCCTGTTTTTTTTGTATTTTGGTTTTTGTTATTCCAGATGTCTCTCAACAGAGGAATGGATACAGAAAATGTGGTACATTTGCACAATAGAGTACTACACAGATATTAAAAAAAAATGACTTCATGAAATTTGTAGGAAAATGGATGGCAATAGAAAATATCCTGAGTAAGATAACCCAGTCACAAAAGAACACATGTGGTATGTACTCACTGATAAGTGGATATTAGGCAAAAAGCTCAGAATACCCATGATACAACCCACAGACCACATGAAGTTCAAGAAGAAGACCAAATTGTGGATGCTTCATTCCTTAGAAGGGGGAATAAAATAATCACGGGAAGTAGAAGGATGGAGGGACCTGGGAGGGAGAGAGGAGGGGGAGGAAAAAAGATGGTAGGGTTAGGTGAGGGAAGAGATGTGGGAGAAGTACAGAGGGTCAAGAAATTGAATAGAGTGTAGCAGTGGAGGATGGGGAACTGGAGGCAGCCACCAGAAAGTCCCAGATGCCAGGAAAGCAAGAGGCTTCCAAGACCCAAATGGGATGACATTAGCTGAAATACCCTACAAAGGGACAGAGAACCTGTAGAGATCATATCCAGACTTTAGGCATGGCCCCTGGTTGAGGGTTGGAGCCACCCACCCATCTCAAAATATTAACCCTGCAATTGCTCCTGTTTAAAGGACATACAGGGACAAAGAATGGAGCAGAGACTGAAGGAAAGGCGATTCAGAGACTGCCCCACCCAGGGATGCATTCCATCTTCAGACACCAAACCCAAACACTATTGCTGATGCCAAGAAGAGCTTGCTGACAAGCTGATATAGCTATCCCCTGAGAGGCTCTGTCAGAACCTGACCACTACAGATGCAGATGCTTGAAGCCAACTATCAGACTGAGCACTGGGACCCTGATAGAGGAGTTAGGGAAAGGACTGAAGGAGCTGAAAGATTTTGCATCCTCATAGGAAGAACAATATCAAGACTAAACCTCCAACCAAAGAGTATACATGGAAGGACCCATGGTTCCATCTGCACATGTAGCAGAGGACTTATCTGGCATCAGTGGAAGGGGAGGCCCTTGATCCTGTGAAGGCTTGATGTCCCAGTATAGAGGAATGCTAAGGCGGTGAGGCAGGAGTGGATGGGTTTGTGGGGGAGCACCCTCATAGAAGCAGAGGGGAGGGGAGGGGAGATGGGATAGGAGGTCGGGGTAGGGGAAACCGAAAAAGGGAATAACATTTGAAATGTAGATAAATATATAAGCAATGGAAAAAAGTTTTCTTCAGTGGCTTCATCTAGGCTGATATTTTTTGCAGGTAGCAGTAGAAGCTGTCACAGAAGCCTTCCTTGTTCCTCCTTCTCAATTGTACCTCTTCAGATATCAATATCAATATTGGTCTTCACAGTTAGGGGAAGCATGTATCGTGGTCTTCCATACAGTTTCTGGGGAAAACAAAGACCGAGGACATGGCCCCAGAATCCCGGACCATGAACCCAGAAAAAGCCCTTGGGAGGCTGCCTGGACCACTGAAGTCAAGATGACTTCAGATGGTACAAAGGGCATACTCATCAAAAGGGCCCCTTCTTGCACCTTTGGACACAAACATAGCCTCAGGTTATAGCACAGACCATGGATATCTAGATGACCATTGGTGGTAACACTGGCTATGGAAATCAAAAGAGACCCGACCACAGTAGGTCTGTGGATCCAGATATGTTTCTCAGCAGCAACACCATGGCTTCAGGTCCCTGGCAGCAACGTAGCCTATGGATATCAAGATATCCGTGGGAGGCAGCACAGGCCACTTACATCAATATGGTTCCCCCTTGTGAACTCAGTCTGTGGACATGGAAGTGGTTTCAAACTGTTCCACAGACCATGAATATCTGCATGACCATTGGTAGTAATATGGGTCACATTCATCAACACAGCAACCAGTGGGATGGGGCACAGCCTGGCTGGCTTTAAGCCCAACTTTTAATGCTCCTAACAATGCCACCCTATGTCTGCTTCCCCCTCAGTGTATCCAGGCCATCTGTACTGGACTGGAGGGAAGGAAGCTTAGTCTAGGGAGGCTAAGCTTAGTGAAGGATGTAGGTCATTGATGAGTATGGGGCAATGACCAATACCCGTGGGCAATGAACCTATCTAAGAACAGCTTAGAAGAACTGATGCCATTTACTGGGGGGAAAGGCAGTATTTATGCCTCTCAGGAAGTTGTCAGGGTATCTAGGGCCACGCTTGTGTGCCCATGTACCATTACCATACAAACGTTGGATCCCGTGGTGGAAAATCATCTAAGGTCAAACGAAGAATGAAGCCCGATAACTGTCAGAGTAATGCACTCTTATGAGGGTTGATGGTGCAGGAGCCAGCTTTATGTGCCAGATTAGGAGTATGGAGGTAGCCAACTCCTGCATTCCTCAAGTCTGGGGTAACTGGGAATGAAGATTTCTTGACCTTGCCTCCATAACCCTGGCCTATACTAACAAATAGCAGCTTCTGCACATAATTTGACTAGATATAATACCTTTTAATTTTCTGAGAAAAATAGGAATCCCCAAATTGTTAACACTATACCAGAGAGTCAGCTGTTCACTTGGTTGTAGAGCCATGTAATTTAATTGCCAATTGTCAGAAAGCATTAAGCTTGCATAACTGAAATACACAGTGTAGGCTCTTGAATGTGATTTGGGATTAAAACAAACAGCTATCTAGAAATACAAATTTTATGGGGTTTATTATTTTTAATTAAAAATTTTATTTGTACAAAAGAGAGGGGATTAAAAAATAACACTGGCCCATGTATTTCTTTCCTTCTAAGTAATAGGATTCTTTTAACTTAATTTCATTTTTTAACTTACGCACTTGACATTCCGTTCATTGCCCCCCTGTGGTTACTCCCTCCCACAATTCTTCCCCTATCCCATCTTTCCATTCTTCTCTGGGTATGTGATTCTCCCACCCCACACCCTCAGTATCCCCAACACTGGCACTTCAAGTCTCTGCTGAGCTAGGCACTTCCTTTTCCACTGAAGCCAGAGAAGGCAACCCAGCTTGAAGAACATATCCCACGGGTAGGCAACAGCTTTGGGATTAGCTGTTATACGGTTATTTGGGACCCACATAAAGACCAAACTGCTACGTATATACCGGGAGGCCTAGGTCAAGCTTGTGTTTGTTCTTTTATCAGCAAAAAACTATTTAATGGATTCCTCTTTTTCATTTCTTAGGCTTGTTAGAAATACATCAGGGATGGAGAGATGGCTCAGTGGTTAAGAGCACCAACTTTGTGCCGGGTGTGGTGGNGCATGCCTTTAATCCCAGCACTCGGGAGGCAGAGGCAGGTGGATTTCTGAGTTTGAGGCCAGCCTGGTCTACAAAGTGAGTTCCAGGACAGCCAGGGCTATACAGAGAAACCCTGTCTTGAAAAACAAAACAAAACAAAAAAAACCCCAAAAAACAAAACAAAACAAAACAAAAACAAAAACAAACAAACAAAAAAGAGCACCAACTTCTCTTCCAGAGGTCCTGAGTTCAATTCTCAGCAACCACGTGGTGGCTCACGATCACCTATAATGGGATCTGAAGCCCTCTTCTGGTATGTCTGAAGAGAACAATGGTGTATTCATATACATAAAAAAAAAAAAAACAAAGGCAAACAATGAAACAAAAAAAAACAAAAAAGATCAACTAAAGTTTGCATCAAAAAATAGTGATTAAAAGGCCTTCTTCAACCTGTCCAGAGAAATACGCAGCGTTAGAAGTGGCAGCCGAGGTCTCAAATATACTCTTCCCATTTCCAGGGCACACAGGACTCAGCAACTCTGAGTGTTACCACTGAGTCCTAGAGGGATCCCCAGATGGTATCCACCTGACTTTGGCACTCAGTGGCATCATCATGAAACATTCGAGTATCACAGAATCCATGTTAATAAAAGCTTATCCGTCACCAGTCCTTTGCACGCCATCTTTTCAAACAACGCTTCTCAATCTTTGAAACAACTTTTTCTAAAATCTTGGGGTAGCGATTGCATCAGTCTAAGGCTGGCAGCTTGGCACTTGGGCTTTTTGATCTCCCCCTTTTTCAATTTGTCTATCAGCTTCAGGGAAAAAAGTTTTGTTATCCTGCCAATCATGAACAAATAATTCTAGCCTTAATCCTCTTAAAATAAAGTTCCTTTTTACCTATGACTATAATCTAAGGTCTTTTATGAAGGATTTGCTGAAAATAGCTCATTTTGTGCATATGGCTTGGACACTGACTTTGAATATTGATTGGTGTAACTTCCTGAGCTTATATGTTTTAATACAAAAACATCAAACCGTTTCTTTCTTAAGTGACATTTTGACTCTTGTTGTCGAAACCAGACGGATAGCAAAGCCTTTACAGACGCATACTAAATAAACACACAGGTTTTTCTATTAGGCATATCTCACTTGCAAGTTTTCTTGAATAAATTAGTAGCAACATCCTATGTAATGTTCTAAATCAATCTTGAATTTGACATTTTGAAGTAAATACAAGTTGGAAATGCAGAGAACATGCTGCATACTTATGCTATACTGAATACTTAGCATTGTAGATAGAACATACTACTCTTCAGGCAATAACATTGTATTGCTCCATAAGTCATAAGACTTCAATGAATTATATCTTTTTGACATAGTTTATAACCATAGAGATAAAATTAAACACAGTTAGCAACATTGATGTTACAGATATATTTAACATATCTACAAAGTGCACAAGCCATGTTTCAAGTTGTATCAGCTCCCCAACATAACAGTAAGATATTTCAGCTCTGCAGTTACAAGGTTAGGATCCCTGGGGTCATTTCTTCAATGTTATCATTAACATAAAAACATAGGTTTTCAGTAATTCCTTATTTGATTCACAGTTTTTTTTTTATTTTTTGTGATGTATTTTCATCAAAAATATTATAGTTTATCTAATATCCCCTTTCAGAAAGTTCACTTTACACTTGCCAAGTTAAAGCACAACCAAGACCTGGGCTGCTGCATTTTATATTTCAGAAGCAAGTACAACTTCACAGTGAAAATTTAGAGGCTGATGCAACCTGCCACTTACAAGAAATGGGAGAGTTAGCAGCATGTATGTTAACTCCCTGTCTTTCAGACAAGACATGGCTTTAGAAATTCAATTTTTGTCTCTTTCAAAATTCATCTTCAAGTTTGTCTGATATCTAAAACAAAAGTATATATTGTATTATTTATTTTCTTCTCTATCCTCAGAAAGGAATATGTTTTCTTATAAGATGTGCCAATAGGCTTGCTTAGGTGAGTTATACAAGATTGAAGCTGACACCTGTGCATTTTATTTAAAACCTTGATACCATCATATTTTTTTTACAAGAAAATGTCATATCTCCAAAATACTATCTTAAACATGGATTATTAAACATACTTTCTTACTGTTTAGATTCCCTGTTTAGAAGAGTGAATTTGGGACTGGGAATATAGCTCAGTCTGAATATAGCTAAGGAAAATACATCCTTAGCAAGTGTGAGGCCCTAGATTAATTCCTCAATAACTTGCACAATGCACACCAAAGCATTAAATTGTAGTTTCTTAGATCCAACAGAAATACTTTGTTGATGTGTGGCATGTACATACTGAAACATAACATCATCTTTAGCACAGCCTCTTGTATTATTTTTTGTAGAATCTTTTCTCTTTCTGTGATGAAAGAAATTGAAAGAGAAAGTCAAAAGAATTAAAGTAGGTGATAGTGTTCTCACTATAAGACCACGCACATCACTTCTGAAAATGTTCTGGTAAGAGTTGTAAACACACCTAGCATTTTGGGGATTTGGAACCGGTCTTCAGCTCCTCCACACTTTTCTACACTCAATGATTCAGTACCTAAATCTGAATGTTGGAGACATTTCACTAGGTCTAAAGTGCTGGGAGTTGAATTTTTTCCCCTAAAAGCAATCACATGCTTGGTTTACTGAACATCAAAGGTTAGAGGGTAGCCCCACATAGTAAGCTTCCTGCTGGTGCTGTCTGTTTGGACCTAAGTCAAGCCAGACATCCAAAGTGTCCATTAGTGGTAATGAGAAAGGAACACAAAATAAAATGTGCTACCACTTAAAACTTTACGTCAAGTATGGCTTCGGTGGCAAGCCAGCACATCAAAAGGACCTTGCTCATTGGCTCTCTCTCTCTCTCTCTCTCTCTCTCTCTCCTCTTGAAAGTATGGTAAAGTATGAATAGTATTTTGTGAGTTACTATTTACATTTTCTGAAAAGTCCAAAAGGGATGATGAAAATGGATATTTAGCTAAGTGCCCATTAGAGAAATGAAAGGTATGCCTAACTGTTAGAATGTTCACATAATAAATTTTTTGAAAGATAAGGCTCACATTTAAAAAGGCAATCACTAAATTGATGAATAAATGTAATACATTTTTTTTGAAATTTGCTGCTGCTTAATGCCCTACAAAGATGAGAACATAAATAAGAAATTTCAAGGAAATAAATTCTCCTTTATATCAGCTTATCTTAATTTTAGATTCCATCTTATCGATGTGAAATAGCCTTTGCAAGATGATAAAGTGATAGGATAATTATATCTTAATTAAGTTTTGGAGGATTTAATTTTCACCATAAGTATAGTCCAAAGATTAAATTATAAAATATTTAATGGATGTTAGAGGGCAGGGTTTTGTGGGAGATTCAGAAGTAGAACTGATTGCATTTAGACTCACAGCATTACTCCCTCTGGTACGGAGCAAAGGAATGTGCATATAGGAGTAGTTTAAGAAAAAAAAATAGACAAAGTTCAATACTGTATCAATGACATACCCTAAATTCAAATGCAGCATACAATTCAGAATGATGATGGAATCTCAGGCAAAACTATTGTTTCTCAATGTACTACCAAAACAGTTTTTTTTTTAGCCGAATAAATTTTATTTAAAGTTATTTTATTGAAGAACCCTCTGGTTTGTATTAGAACCTAGACAGTAGTGATTTTCAGTTAAAGATGTATTCTTTAGTTGAATTTTCTAGTCATATGACAATTTTCAACTGTTTTAAAACCCAAATTCCCTTTATTTCTTGCCTTAGAGGGCAGAGATTAAATTTATTAGAGGATTGCAAATAAACATAAAAATGTACAGAAGTGTTTGTTGAAAACAAGTGAATCGTTATGGAAACTCTGATGAGCAAACATATTGCATTCCCTACTTTTGTCTGTGGAGTTACCTTAAATGAATTCCAGGACTTAATCCTACTAGGTCAGTGGGAAATTTAACCTTATTCTTTCTTGACTCTCTTCTCATCTTCACTACAAGGAGGTCCTAGATTTTACACAGAGCATAACTGAAAAGAGTTCTAGAGTCTAACTTCTCAGTGGGTTCCTTTTACTTGCTTAAGTCCTGGGCAATCACTGCTCTTCTCTCTCTCCTTCCCCAATTACCACTCTTCTTCTTTCTCCCCACTCTCTTCCTTTCTTCTTCATTCATTCTTCTCTCCTTCCATTTCTTTCTCTCACTTCCATCCCTTCTCTTTGTGCTTCTTTTCTATACTTGGTTGATTTGATATTTTCATACCAAATCCTTGAGCCCAGTCTTGTCGTGGACTTGGAATGAAGTTAAGAGAACCAAGAACTTCTGATGTTACTGCCTCTTCCCTTTAAGTACTTGGACTAGAGATGTGCATCGCCATGATTAGCTCTTCTGAGCTTGCCAGTCTACTTTATTGGCCACCACTGCTAATGTTGGGACAGCACACTCTGAAGTGTTTTGAAAACATAGGGCCTAGGTTTCACCTTGTATACATGCACATTGAAAACCCTCCCATGATTCTCAAATCTTCTTGGATATTGGTATGAAGTAGTGCATAGCCCTGCCCCTTCTTACATCATAGCTTCCTTGGACTTGCAGCAATAGTAAAGACACAAAAGAAATAAGAAATGTTAACCTTACTTTCCTTCACAAACATTTTAATTTTGTAGCAGCAAGGCAAGGATCTTATTGTTTTATTTTATTTTATTTGGTTTGGTTGTTTGTGTTGTGTTGCTTTTGTTTATTGTTTTGAGTAAGAAGTCCATTTGCAGAGTTCCGGTCAGCATGACTAACATAAACTGGTATGGAGATAAGGATAAAGTGGAGAACCTCAACATTCAGTATTGATCCATATTTTATTAGGAGTCATTTCTACCTGGATATCTACAAGTGAAATGTAGCTAAAATTAACTCTGAAGAATAAATTAATTTCTAGAACACACATAATATGTATAAACCAGTATTAAACTTTCCACTCTGTACTAAAATATATGTGTGTAAATGATGGAAAGATTAGTAATGGACAAAGAATGCTTGTGGAAAGAATTTCAAGTTATTACACACACACATATATACATGTGAGTGTTTTATTTACATTTTCTTTCACTTACCCTGTATATTTTTAATTTTAAAATAATTTTATTAGTTCTTTGAGAATCTTATACACAGTGGCTTGATAATATTCACCCCATTCCCAAATCCTGCCAGATTCTTCCTGACTCTATTCATCTAACTTTAGGTCCCCCAGTCTGTTTTAATTCATCAAGCCCAAATTGTGCTGCCGATATATATTTAAATGTGTGGTCTTGCAAGAAATCATGGTCAACTTATCAGTGGCCATATTGTTACAGACAATCAACTCTACTTCTCCCAGCAGCCGTCAGATGACAGTAGCTCCATTGCTTGAGATGGGACTCTGTGCTTATCTCCCCTCTCCATGGTGAGAGTTGAGATCGCTTGAGCTTGCACGTGTCTTGCGGATTCTACCACAACTTCTCTGAGTTCTGCCTTGCTTTGTGTAGAAGACACTATTCTCTTGTAGTCATCTACCTTTTCTGGACCATAAATTCTTCCAGTCTACTAACAGTGATCCTTAGGATTTGGAAAGGCAGCATGATATCCATGTCTTACATGAAGCTGAACATTCTACAGTCTCTTAGTCTATGCAGTTGTGGGGTTTTGTGTTAATCACTATCTGCTGCCAATAGAAGTGTCTCTGAAAAGAGTTGAGAAATGGATTAATCAAAAGATATAATTATAGTACATGGAAGTTATTTTAATACTATTGTCCATATTTGGTTGAATAATAGCAGTGAGTTCTCCCTATAGTCCAACATCTGTTTAGTTATAAGTTCTTAACAAGACAATGATGGTAAGTGTGAGTTTCATATTGTAGAACAGGACTTAAATCCAATCAGAAAAAAATTGGTTATTCCCATGACATTCTCAGCACTATTTCATTAGTGAGCTTGTCTTTCTATGTTCACATAGTTTCTGATGGTTGCTTTTATCTTTCAGGAACATACACAGCACCTTACAGAACTAGGAAAGCTTTCCTGTAGTAATGAAGACTCCAGTCAGTACCAGCTTTTTATCTCCATATTCTGTAATTCAAGTATGGGGTATCTTCAGGAATAAGGTCTTATCATCAAATTTTGGAGCATAAATGTCTTAGGGTTTTTCTGCCAGGAAAAGACACCATGACCAAGGCAACTCTTATAAGGCAACTTTTAATTGAGACTGGAATATAAATTCAGAGGTTCAGTGCATTATCATTAAGGTGGGAACATGGCAGCATCCAGGCAGGCAATGTGTTGGAGGAACTGAGAGTTCTACATCTTCATCTGAAGGCTGCCAGGAGAAGATCAGGTCCCAGGTGGCTAGGAGAAGAATCCCACTGCCCACCCCCACAGTGGCATATTTCCTCCAACAAGGCCACACCTACTCCAACAAGGCCACACCTTCTAATATTGCCACTCTCTGGGCTAAGCATATTCAAACCACCACAATAACCAATACTATTGGTAATAGCCTGTAATGTTAGTAGATCTATGGGACCACACTGATGAACAACTCTAAAAGAGATATCCCATTCCTGCCATTGGATTTAAAAATAAAAAAAAAGTATTTTTCTCTCATTCAATATATCCTGACCATAATTTATCATCTTTCTACTCCTCTCAGATCCATATTACCTCCTCTCACCCCCAGATGCATTCCTCCTTCATTTCTTCTTCATAAAAAAAAAAAAAAAAGCAGGCCTCTAAGAGGCAACAGGCAAAAAGAAAAAAGAAAAGATATAATAAGACAAGGCAAAAACCTTAGTAACAAGACTGGACAAGGCAATCCAATAAGAGGAAAATAGTCCCAAGAAGAGGCAAAAGAGTCAGAAAAATATCTGTATCTACTGTTTGGAGTCTCACAGAAACACCAAGCTAACATTTGTGGCATATAAGCAGAGGACCTTGTGCAAGCCCTATATTTGTTAGCCTATAGAATCCAGCATTGTTACCCTGTTATCAAATAACTCCAGTATAGGTAATTCCCACAGTACTATAGTAGGTTTCATTATGACTTTTCAAAAGGTCTTAGATGTTAGTTGTCCTTCCCCATAGTCCCTCCTATGCTCTACCCTACAATTTTCTGTCCCAGTTTAGTCCTTCCTGCTCTGTTAACTCCTTTGGATGTGTGGTTTTCTAAGAGATCATGGTCAATTTACCGGTGACCATATTGATAAGACAATAGAGTCTACCTTTCCCAGCAGCTGTCAGATGACAGTAGCTCCATTGCTTGAAATGGAACTCTGTGCTTATCTCCCCTCTCCATGTTGAGAGTTGATTTGTCTTGAGTTAATAATAAAAACTTTAGAGTTTTATTACATCAACCATGAACGTTATTTAAACTCAAGAGAAAGAGCAAGTTAGTCTTTGAGGGACTTAACTTTCCTAGATATAATACCCATGAAAACCAGAAGAATCTGAAGACTCTAGATATTTGCGATGTTTAAATTATTTTCCATTAGGGATCAGGATTTCATGGCAGGTTAAATTGAATCGTTAATTTAGCTCATACAATTTAAATGGCTTTGATCAACCCATCAAGAGTTCCTTACTCAATTTTGCAATCTGCTTGGTATATCTTGTCTTAAAGGTTGTGTTATGGATAATCACATTTTAAGGATATGTGCATTATTACTCCATCACCAGCATGTAATGAAAGAACACTGCCTTCAATTACACTTTCATTTAGCTATAATTATTCCTCAACATTAATTTTACTTCTCAGAAATCTAGTCAACTTGATTTTAAACCACAGCTTTAGAAATCTCTAATTTAGATGTTTATTTTTCTGTTCCACACAACACATTTTAATGTGAAAAGATAAAAAAGAAAGTTTATACTATGTACCATCTTCTTATTTCAGAATAAAGAGAGAATATCAAAGGATTGAAATTCCAAGGGTGGAAATACATGTTGTAGACTGTTATTTTATATTGCTTTTAGTAGAGTTTCTTGTATTACAATGCATTATGAAGACCTGCTCTCTGTGTGGTCACAAATATAATATACTGTGGATTATTAAACATTCAAAGAAACAGCAATGCACAGAGGTATAGCATATGGGAAATCGGACAAAAAATAAAATGTCAGTTCTGCCAGCAAGCATCACCTGGATAGAGACAAGTGTTCACCAGCAGCGAAAGTAGGTTTGAATGATGACAATTGTGTAAAAAGGTAATAATGCAAGAGCCCTTTTCCAAATAAGAAATAGATGTGATTTGTCATGCTTTGAGCTTTAAAGCTATTTTTAGCACACTGAAGAAAAATACATATATTTCAAAAATGAGGTAGATCATCCATCAAATCTATTTTCTGGTATAAAGAATACACAAGAGCTTTGTCATAGTGCCAGAAAAAGATTATAGCCTGAGTTCTATTTGTGTTCAGAGAAAGCATTTTGTTTTTCAACCAAGAATGAGTCATGTATGTTTTGTTATTTGTTAAATGATTTAAGTTATGAAATTAAATTATATTCATAATTAAAGGCTTTTAGTATATGTTTAAGAGAGTAGATGTTTTATATGTTGCACAGAAAAAAATCATGTTCGTAATTCAGATAAGAATAATCACAAGCATCAACAACTATCAAGATACCATGTCTTCTTTTTGTTACATTATTAATTGCTCATCATTTGTTACTACGCCAGTATGCCTATTTTGAAGTTTTCAAAATATACAATCCATGTCACTACTTTTAGAAGCCTTCACCCAGTAAAGCTCAATCAATAAAATAAAAAAGCAGGATTATTTATCAACCAAAGGCAATTTTTTTCTGCCTTTAATTATTTTTTTTAAAAAAATGAGATTTCATGCAGTATAAAATATACACTTAAATTGCAAAAATGTCAGAACCAGGCAGATATCACCCACTGGTATCATTAGTTTGAAAAAACTAAATTTAGTGCTTGGATATTTAACTCAGGGAAACAAGTTCAAATTAACATCCGTAGACTTAAATGACGACATCTTTGCTCCTTCGGAAATCAACAAGAGCATAAATTTTGCTCTGATCCTTGTCTGGCCCAGAAATGTTAAATTTTGTTCACTGAACATAATGTTCCATTAGAGCTTTCATGTCAGAGATCACAGTGACTTAAGAGCTAAGAATTCTAAACAAAGATCCTGAGAGTCCGTTGTTTTGGACTAATCTCTTATCCTCAATCTACCAGGAGAGACCAAACAAAGGTTTGTCCTGAAACTACTGGCATGTCACCAAGATGCAGCTATATAAAAGCAGATTCCCTGATTATTTATTTTTACTTAAAATGAGGGATTCCAATTTAAATGATCTAAAATGTGTTTCATCTGATGTACCCCTTAAAATATGTATGCAAGTAATATTTAGAAATATATAAACATATATATTGCACACATTTGCATGTTGCATATATACATACATAGATGCATGTAACATTTTTTTTCTTTTTTTTTTATTATTATTTTCTTTATTTACATTTCAAATGCTATCCCGAAAGTTTCCCATACCCCTCCCCCACCTCTGTTCCCCTACCCACCCACTCCCACTACTTGGCCCAGGCCTTGCCTTGTGCTAGGTCATATAGTGTTTGGAAGACCAAGGAGCCTCTATTCCCACTGATGGCCGATTAGGTCATCTTCTGCTACATATGCAGCTAGAAACACAAACCCAGGGGGTACTGGTTAGTTCCTGTTGTTGTTCCACCTACAGGGTTGCAGCCCCCCTCAGGTATTTGGGTACTTTCTCTAGTTCCTCCATTGGGGACCCTGTGTTCCATCCAGTAGCTGGCTGTGAGCATCCATTTTGGTGTTTACCAGGCACTGGCATAGCCTCACAAGAGGCCGCAATATCAGGGTCCCTTCAGCAGTATCTTGCTGGCATGAGCATTAGTATCTAGGTTTGGTGGCTGATGATGGGATGGACTCCCGAATGGGGTACTCTCTGGATAGTCCATCTTTTCATCTTAGCTCTAAATTTTGTCTCTGTACCTATAACCTTTCATGAGAGTTATGTTCCTTATTCTAAGGAGGAATGAAGTATCCACAAATGGTCATCCTTCTTGATTTTCTTCTGTTTTCCTTAATGTGTCTTGGATATTCCAAGTTTCTGGGCTAATATCCGCTTATCAGTGAGTACATATCTAGTGACTTCTTTTGTGATTGGGTTACCTCACTAAGGATGATATCCTCCAAATACATCCATTTGCCCAAGAATTTCATAAATTCATTGTTTTTAATGGCTGAGTAGTACTCCATTGTGTAAATGTACCACAGTTTCTGTATCCATTCCTCTATTGAGGGACATCTGGGTTCTTTCCAGCTTCTGGCTATTATAAATAAGGCTGCTATGAACATAGTGGAGCATGTGTCCTTATTACCAGTTGGAAGATCTTCTGGGTATATGCCCAGAAGAGGTATAGCAGGATCCTCCGGTAGTACTATGTCTAATTTTCTGAGGAACCGCCAGACTGATTTCCAGAGTGGTTGAACAAGCTTGCAATCCCACCAGCAATGGAGGAGTGTTCCTATTTCTCCACAACCTCGGCAAGATGCATGTAACATTAATTAAGGAACAAAGAGGCCATGAATTTAAAAGAGAACAAGAAGAGGTATATCAAAAGTTTGGTGGGATGAAGAGAAAGGGGTGAATGACATAATTATATTATGATTACAAAACCAAAAGAAATAATTTTAAAAAGAAATTGAGAAAAATGTGTGTGATGAAGTCATAAAGAAACTATTTACTTTGTAATCTCATTAAAATAATAAAATTTATGCTAATGCAAACCACTCAAGGTGGTTCCCCACCTAGCCATTCTACCACAGCTATTAGAAATCAAGGGATGACCCTTTGAAGTGAATGTTTAGAGACTGGGGATATAGCTCAATTGTTAGTGTGCTTGTACCAGTCACAAGATCCTAGATCCATTCCCTACAACAACATAAACTGTAAGTTAGGTCTATTATTGTAGTGCTGAACTAGAAGGGGGGGTAAGGTCAGAATTTCAAGGCAATGCTTTTATCAAAATATAAAAGCATTCAGAGACACAGACTTCTTGGCTCATTAAAAGTATAATACAAAAAGTAAACAAAAAAGAAAAAACAACAAAAGAAGATGATATTTAAGAGAAATGAAGTTGATTGCACAGTGCCTTAGTTACTTAATACTTGATAAATTGAACTGATGTTAATAATTTGACCCCTAAACTTCAGTTTTGTATTAAGTGTTAACACATGAAGCTAACAAAGGCCTAGAGATGTAACCACAGAATATGAGAGGGTTTTGTTCTATTTGTTTGTTTAAGTTCCTAGTCTTAAATATAAAATAATTTAAAATGGGCTCAGAAGGAAGATTGCGGACAATTTTAATAGAAGTTGAGAGAAAAGCAACATTTCAAACAAACCAACAAAGTGCTCAGCTGCCAGTGGAGGCAAGATGGAGGACAAAGTCATGACTTTGAGTTAGCCATGGGGGTCAAAGAAGCAGTGGGAATCCTGTGTGTCAGAGAGAACCTAGTCAGCAATCCCCAGTTGCAGATCTAAGCTCTGGGAGTATATAAACTGAGGCTTTTGTGTACACAGTCAAATGCCTACTCATAGACCCAGAATTATTAGTAGATGTCAAGACAGCTATAAGGAAAAAGCACTCCTAATGACAGATGTGGACTGGAAGACATGAAGCATCCCAAGGCTTCTTCCACACACCATGTGGTGGTGTGAAAATGTGTATATGTGTAAATACACATACATATGTACATACACATACACATACACATGCATACTTGCATAGGTTCTCATCTTTGGATGAAGTCCAGGTAGGGAAGAAAGTCTTCTAGTTATCCCTTTGCACAGTTCCTTATTTCATATGTTAATCCTGCTGTTTTCAGTCTGGTCCCTATTCTGCGGGGGGGGGGGCGGAGGGGGGGCGGTAAATGATTCCCTATAAAGAAGATGGCATGCAGACATTGTTACAACCAGGGAGTTCCACTCTTCTTCTCACTTCTAGTCTCCACCAGAGAGCAGATTTTTTTTTTGTTTTTTTTGTTTTTTTTTTTCTCCAGATTGACCTTCACTGCACTGTCATTGCAATTCGTCATGCAGTCTCCCTTTCAGTGTCTGATCCCCATCACTCTGGCTGTTTCAGCTCCCTGAGCACGGAGACTATCTTTAAAATGAAACACAAATGACATGTTAATGATTTGTAAAAACACAAAGCAGGGGGTTAATGACCATCTTTGAAGTGAAGGACTTCATTTCCATCAGCTCAGCAGGGTTTGAAACCTCCAAAGAAAGCTTAGGAAGGAGACCCACTAACACAGCTGCTCCTAAGCACAGGGCATCTTAACATTAACTTTCAGTTAATGATCCATGGCTTCCCATAGAAAACTCACCTTTGTCAGTTCAGCTCCCTGGACAAATACCCAGACACCAGCTGGGAGTCTGAATCCCAGCCAAGATACCCTTTATAAGATACTCTGAAGGTAATGAGGTCAGCGTTAAGCAGATTTCTCATTTGTATTGGGGAGGTAGCTGTAACCTGCTTCATATAGAAATCAGCAACACCTTTGATCAAGGGACACTGCTTTTGTATTCGCCCTCTCCTCTTAGCCTCCCTTGATACATCATCACCTTTCCAGGGGAAGGTTAATACTGTTCAATGGATTATGATTGCTTTCAAAAATAAAGACTAAGTCTCTTAACATATTCTATAGTTTCCTGACTGGCCTGCTCTCAACTTTAGCTCTAGTATCAGCTCATATTGAAGTCCTATCCATCTGTGCTCTGGGTACAGTGGTACAGTCCCTTCAACAACTTCACTGAAGTAGAGGAGCCTTGTCACAGGGGTTTAGCATGTGATACTCCACTGTCTCTTCTTTATTCAGGAATCCAAGTTTAACTTATTTTAGAGAAGTTTGACTTTGATGTCTTTCGTTACTTCCAAGGCTAATGTACGATCGATATAAAGACAACCACAGCACCAGGCAGTGTAACTTATTTTCAGTGATGGCAATGTGATAATCATGATGATGATGATAATGATGATGATGATGATTTCATTTATTGGTTAATTCCACCATAGACAGGAAATTCTTTTGATCAAAGAAGTTCAATATCACCCACTTTTAAAATATTAAGCAGCCAGTGCATTGACATACAAGAAGACATATGATAAATATTAACAATATGATATGAAATGTATAAACATGTGTATACTTTTCCTCTTACAAACATAATATATCTTATACTGAATGCATAAAGGGATCATAAATATCAGGTGCAAGACAATATAAGGTCAGTAAGTGAGAGAAACAGGTTGTAAAACAAAAGAAGAGTATCATAACAGCAGTTCATGACAAATGTCATGTTACAGAAGATCAGGTCAAAAATACTTTCATATTTCCAACATCCGCTACTTGGCCTGCACCTTTACTCTAGTAGATAGTCTTAAATATATAGTTGTGGGTGAACTTTGCATGGAAATATCATCACAACATAAAGAGTAGAAGGTATCACATGTTAGAAGATTGCATTAAGTAGATAGAGTATGTTAGCTTTCTCAGAGGGAAGAAATATGAGAGTTATTTTTACCTGAATTTCATAAGCATTCTTAAAGGAAGATAAGCAATACCACAAGGAATGATAATTCAAGGTTATGATCATAATCTATGTCTCTCTTTTCCAGTGAAAGACTCATGACAGCTGTGTACTAGCATACAGCATGAATACACTGCCTCTTAAATACTCCTGTTCCACTTACCTTCTACCTGCCAAGGACAAATTTAATTCATGGGTCCTGCTCTCTTCTCCATCAAGCTGACAAGATAAAAGGGCCAGTTTCAAATGGACTTTAAACTTCAAAGAAAAATGAAGGTACGTAAGATATCTGTCACAAGCTTGACTTCAGAACTCTGCCCCACACATACAATATTTAACATTTCTAAATGTTGAATAATTTTTACATATTCTTGTACCTAAATAGATAGTTAACAAAATAGGAAAATTTCCATTAAAATGTAGGCTCTTGTAACATGCTCTATTCTTCTAGCATAGCAGGTGCATGTGGATAGACATTAATATCAATATTAATAGAAATGAAAAATCTTTTGAATATGCTTATAGTGAAGTATATCCATGTATATCCAACAAAAAATAATATTTATACTAAGTATTTATCATATTTGGGGTTACAGCTGTAGCTATGATTGATATGTAGAAATTCAGGTGAATTTTACTAACCAGAGAGTAAATATCATTATTGATAAAGGCACTTTCTACTTTGATAATTGTTTAGATTACAAGAATTAAAATTAGAACTTAGAGGCCGGGCGTGGTGGCGCACGCCTTTAATCCCAGCACTCGGGAGGCAGAGGCAGGCGAATTTCTGAGTTCGAGGCCAGCCTGGACTACAGAGTGAGTTCCAGGACAGCCAGGGCTACACAGAGAAACCCTGTCTCGAATCCCCCCCCACCAAAAAATTAGAACTTAGAAATATGACATCTTTGTTTGAAATAACCAACCTATTGAGCTTTCCAAATACAGTTGAATTTTATGTCAGTCTCTACACAAAAGAACTGATATCATCTGCTGTAACAGAAACATCAACGGTCTGGAAGTTTTTATATCTTGACCACACAGAAGTCTAATACATATGTTTTTGACAGAGAAGATGCTTCAGTCCCACTGGAAGATGCATGTTTTCTGGATGGTGACTCAATCTAGTCTTTGAAACCATCATCTCTAATGAGCGACCTTGATTGCCACAAAAATATAAGGGATTGGATATTGTATATGGGAGATAGTTAGGACTTAGGTTTGCATTTGACATATGTCACATCTGTTGTTATTTTGTTAGCAAAATTTTGTCTGATTTATTTGAATCATATAGGTTAAATTATGTGCCCAAAGTGTTAAAAGGGGAGGATAGACCCTGAAACAGACAACATAGACTAATTCTGAAGTGATTCTCTCATTAATATATACCCAAGCTAGGTGCCTAAACCAGGTGATGTGGAAAAAACTGAGAACAGAAATATGCTTGCTTTACTTTATTTTATTAAATGTCAGAATTTTAACATAGAGTACAGACACTCCTGAAACAACCTTTAAACTAAAGAGTATATGCTTTCCAGCCAGTTAATCATGTACTGGCAGACAAAATTCATTGTCAAATTCCATAGAAAAATTGTAAGCAGGCAGAATATTTTCCACTCACATGTTGGTATCACTATTATCATTGCTATTGCTGCCACACAGCTACTAGATGAAGCTAACATTTTAATTTGAGAGATTTTTGTGAATTAGTGTCAAAAGAAGGCTTCTAACGAAGCAAGAGCTTCAGATGGCTTTTGAATATGGGTCTTAATGGTCGGAGTGGTTAAGCCCATAGGTGTTAATAGGAAAAGTGGGTAAATGGGGTAGAACAGGAGTGAACAAAAATATCACTGACAAATATTTGCTATTTATATCTGGCAGGCTGCATGCGTTGCTTATAACTTTGATATTAGAAGCAATAGACAATAAAGCTAAACTGTCTAAAATGATTCTAGTGGAAGGATCAAATGAGGAGAGTGGTGAGCTTTTAAATCAGAAGTATTTAAACTCTACTCAGGATGTGCTGATGAACCATCATAAGTTCATGAGCAGAAGAGGGACCTATGTCATGGTATAGTGGTGGCATTCTGGAATGATCCAGTGATATAGTCCTGAAGGGCAGGCTGGGGGGTAGACTAGTTTTGGAATTCTTTAGCTCTAAGTTGTACTTTGTTGACTACAGTATAGCAGTGTGCCTCTTGAATGCTTTGCTGGGTGTATACATTTAATGACTTATGAGTTCTGTTTCTTCCCAATGCTATCACTGACTGTGGAAGTTAGGAAGGCTTCCTTCGACCCTTCAGAGAAGTAAAGTCAGTCAATGGCTAGAGAAAAAAAAAAAAATGTTGGATCATACAAAGAACCTTTGAGGGTTGAGAGTTTGAAAGGGGCTTGGCTATGTGATTAATTCTTGGTAACACCTGGGAATTTTATAATCAAGACATTGGCTGTGATGATGGTCAGCTGAAAGTGTTTGAGTTGAATATTTCTGATTCTAGGAGAGTTCATTTGTGTGCCAGGATTTTTAATTCTTCATCACAGAAACTTCTCTATGTACTGACTTTGTGCCTCTATGATGCAGCAGCCATTTCCTAGACAAGACAGTGCAAAAGAAAAACAGAAGCCTCCGTGCCCATGGGGATGTATAGGAATGTGTGCCTTCACTTCTGTCACATGGTATTTCTTAGGAACAAGTCACTGAGTGAGAACAGATGGTCAGGTGAAAAGAAATTGTGTTCTTATATTTTCAAGAGAGGAGTGTCAAATAACTTTTAAACACTCTCGGCCAAACAAAGCATAAAATGAATTATTTTTATGAAAAAAAAAGGAGTCTGGTGCAAAATGTGTTCCAGTCAGTTATTTTTAATGAAAAAGTTGGCTTTTCAGATCTCTTCTTCCCAGTCTCTCTCTACCTCCCTCCCTTCCATCCTCCCTCTCCCTCCTTCTCTCCCAATCCCTTCTTTCCTCCCTCCCTCTCTCCCTTCATCTTCCCCTCCTTCATTACCTGGTTTTTCTCCCCCATCAGATTCCTTACAAATGAGATATTATTTACATAAATTTACCTATGTGGTGAAAAACATTTTGCTCTCCATTTTTCATCAGTTTTTCTTCCCTTGTGCGACTTTGGAACACTTTCCTAATAAATCAAGTCATACACTCACAGTCACATGAAAGAAAACACTTTCACTCCTTCCTTCGCTTCAACCTTAGCTCTCCTGCCTATGTTATTGCTGAGATAGAGGCCACTAACTCTTCAGTAACCCAGTCTCCTAAAACCTCTTACATAAACATCATCTTTTGATTTTCTATGCCTCATTTAAACCACCAACTCTCTATTGTTTCAATGGAAGTTTTTTTTTTTTTTTCCACCATGTCACCACATCCTGATTGTTCTTGCATAGCACTTTTTTTTTTCTTTTTTTTTTTGCTTCTCTAAGCCCAGGGCCTGTGGGGGAATTGCAGGCTGGTTTCCAGTTAAGCTGAGGTCTGAAACCCGGTGGTGATAACTCACCTTCATGACAAGGTAGGTATTCCCTCATGCTCCTGGAACTCTGGCCCCTGCCTAAGTTACCACCCTCCACAGCCTCCACAAGAGAAGCATGGTCAGTAGTCACATAGGCAATGGCCCAAGCTTCTGACCTTCAGGCTAAACTCCTCCCCAGTTACCTAGGAACAGTAAAGACCATAAATAGGGCTGTTCAGCCCCACCTTGCTCTCTTACTTCTTACTCTCTTACTTGTCTCCCTCTTACCCCTCACTCTCTCCCTCTCTCCTTTCTCTTTGTCTTCTCCTCTCCTCTCTCCTCTCACTTACTCTCTTTTTCTCTCTTGCCTTCTCTCTCTCTCTCTCTCTCTCTCTCTCTCTCTCTCTCTCTCTCTCTCTCTGTTTCTTTCTACCTTCTCTCTTTCCCCCTGCCTTTCTATAATAAAGCTCTTAAGCCATAGAAAATCTCTACTCCATCAAGATCCGCTGTGCACTCTGGTCAGTGTTGGGAACCTCTTCCCTCATCCCTCTCTCCTGTAACCCTGGTGGCTTTAGCAAAGTAGCTCCGGGGATCCCCAGGTAGGGATGGTCCTTGGTCACCCCCTGAAGAGTGGGATAGAGGCATGCCCACCCAGGGATGGGTGGAAAGGGTAGGTAGCAGCCGTCCCACACCTGACTGACCAGAGAATATGTGGAACTCTGGTGGGGTGTGGACCTTTCCCCTTCCCTCTGTCCCCCTGGGCCCCCTTTTTTAGTTCCCAACAAGGGCTCATTTCTTTCATACTGCACCTGCCTCGGGCTCTAAGTACATAAGAACTGCCTCACCTCTTAGCAACTTAAGGGTAACAAATACCTGATCCTTTAGGTTTCCAAGTTGCTCACTGTTATTACCCCAACAGTGACCATGTTTTCCATTTCTTTACAATGTCACCTGAGAAATAGGGTGGGGAAAGGCTCAGCAAGTAAAATTGCTTGCCATGCAAGGCTGATGACCTGTGCTTAACCAGTGAAGCCCACATAAACTATATACTGATATGTCCACAACAACAACTAATAAGAGAAAAGACTATGGTTTTGAAAGAGAACAAGGAGAGATATATAGAGGGCTTGGAGGGATGAAAGAGAAGAAGGAAATGATGTGATTATATTATAATTGCATCAAAAAATAATAAAAAAATAGTTAAAAATAGATGTTATTGTTTACATCTGTAATGCCATAACTCTTATGATGGGAAACAGAGATTGAGAGTCACCCTGAAGCCACCTGGTTCACCATCTTGGAGTACATTGCACAGAAGAAACAAAAGAGATCATGTCACAAGTAGGTAAAAGGTGAGAATAAACTCATTAAAATTTTCTATTGACCTAATCCATGTGTGCAACTGTGGAGGTATACACACATACACACACACACACACACACACACAGACACATGCACACTCACACAATACACATACACACACATGTGCACACATGCATATGCACGCATACATGCATGTGCAGGAGCACATCATAAAAAGGTAAAAATAAGTTAAATTTTTTAGTAATCTTTCTATCTATCCAACTTCAATCATTGCTTCATTTTCCATCATTGGCTTGCTCACTGTTTTCCTCACTACTTATCATTTTATTTGTCCAAATCTGAATCACTACTTCTACTGCATTTTAAGCCACACTTAGGAAAATATGTGCTTGATATTCATTCGGTAGGCTTTTCTGGGTAAGAACTTCTTACAATCATACTAGCTGGGTGTACGTGACATCTTGCCATTTTGAACATCAAAAACATTGGCACGTGTCTCAGGAAGGAGAAATTTAAATGTTGTTCAGACAAGGATGTGTGGCAGAGGCTCTGTGGAATAACCCGCTCCCTAGTTCTTCCAGATTGCAGAGAGAAGTTCTGCATGTAGTTATCCTTCTGAGTGCCCACTCCATGATTGACTTCTGCATGACAGTGTTCTAAGACTTGGTAAGCTACCATTGCTGTCATCATGGAAGATAGTGTGTGGGAAGAAGTAAGCCACTATTCTAAATTCACTGCTGGCCATAGTGCTCACTCCTTGCAGCACTTTACTGAAGCCTTTCTATAGCTAATACCCTATCCAGTGTCTGCCTTTCAATACTTGTCATATAAACCTCTTCATAGCATTTGGAATTATTGATTACCCCTTCCTTTCTGAAATACCCTTTTCTCTCAGAGTCTGCTACTGATTTTTTGCCTCCTACTCTGTAGAGACATCAAACAAAACTAATAACAAGGGATAGACTATAACCTGACAAGTGACAGATGAATGCCTCCACGTGAACATGCTCATAATATATCTCTCAGGTTAGCTTCCCCTGATGTGAAACTTTGAATGTTTACAAATGGCAAAGATCAAGTGAAGCAATACTGTTTTATTTTTCGGTGACAAAGATAATTGTCACGTTGCTTGTTTGATCAAATCTCATACTTTTATTTTTTTCAAATATGTTGTGACAGTACAAAGATGCAAGTCTGGAGTGAGCACTAAGCAAAACAGAGAAGTCTGGGTTAGGGGAAGAGATTCTGCGTCTCTTGCCTGTGGCTCTAGGTCATTACACTTTAGGCACTCTTACCTGTATTCATCAACGGCAACCCTTCAGCCTTTTATCCTTTGATATCACTCCAAGGTGTTCTTTCTGAAACCAGCACTTCTGATTACTGTAAGTCACCATTTACTGTAGTTAGTGCCACTGGGGCCATTGAAGTACTTTGTCTTTGTTCACTTTGGATGCTCTGACAAAAAGATTGTTTGGTTTTGAAAATAGGATCGGTATGGTTAATATTAATGCTCTGAAATTGTGATAGTTTGTATAGGATTTTCTGGATAGGAGAGTTTGGAAGCATGCATGCGTGCACGCGCACACACGTGAGAGAGAAAGAGAGAGAGAGAGAGAGAGAGAGAGAGAGAGAGAGAGAGAGAGAGAGAGAGAGAGGAGAGAAATTTGTTTTATGTTATAAAGTATCATTGTGTTTCTAAGACTGGTGGTCTGGAATGCACTGTATAGCTCAGAATGACCTCTAACTCTAACTTGCTGTCTTTCTGCTTCTGTCTCCTTAGAGCTAAGATCTCCAGAGCCACATGTTCTCATGTCCAGCTTGATATATCTTCTTATAGGGCTACTAAATCCACCACGAGAGTATCAGCTTCAGAACCTCATTCACTTCTAGGTAAATGCTGTTGCAACAAGGACTTGGAACTCTCCATATGAATTTGACAGGGTGGATACAAACACTAAATCAAATTCTCTTCCTGTGTCAGGAAAATTTATAGCATCTATGTTTTCTAAGTAAGAATTTCTATAATTAGTACTTCCAATGGTATTACCTCGTGATGCTACATCTTTCCTTGCTGTGGATCACAAAAGCTTTGCGATTCCCATGGTGCTCTTTGACCCCTCATGAATCATCAGGGCAGTTCAATCCAGAAAAAAATGTGTAGCCAGTTTCCAATCATATTGATTTCTACACTCATGGTATGCACACTCCTCTGCTCTCCATTATATTGCCCTGAATTGACATTAAACTCGATCTCCACTATTTCTCTATTTCACTACTGTAACTGCTCATCACAGGTCCCATCTCTAGGACTAGCTAATCACATCCTCTGTCAGCCCTTGAAGAAATAAATTAGAAAGTTCTGGTTTCTTTGGAGATTCAGTTAGGTTATGATGATGTTTTGCTGGGGCAGACAGATGAAATAATATTTTGCTAAAGTAGACACATGAATGAACATTTTGCTGAAGCAGACACAGATGAAAGGATGTTTTGCTGCGGCAAACACATGAAAGGATGCATGATGTTTAGAAAGACTATAAATATGACCCCACAGAGAGTGGGATATCAAAATAATGGTTTGCCTTGCTTCACCTAGCTGGTCTTTGCTGACAGCACGCATGTCATTGGCTTACATTGTGTTGCTGAGCTTTACTTGTGGTGATGTCATACAGAGAACGTTGCCAAGAACTTCTTGTGAGATTCCTGTGGCTTCTTACTACTTCCATAGACTCCAAATTATGGGTGGTCCTATCACTTTTTTCTGGATTGAACTGCCCTGATGATTCATGAGTGGTGTCTGCTAGAAGACTGGACTGAGAACAATGAATTCCCCCACACCAAAGAACTATTTTTAAACAGTTCCACTTCCCCCATAACCTCATAACCTTTCATTTCCACTACCTCTGGTGGGTAGTGGGCTAGAAGGGAATTGAAGCACTTAAGAACACTATTAAAGCATGTTGTGAAAAATATATGCCTACAAAGAACTATTACAGAAACACAGGTTTTATGCCATTCATTTCTTTAAATACACTCAGCATTCATTTTCTGGCTACTAGTCCAAACATTAAGTTTGCAGTCAACACCGACAGTTGCTTTAGATCAACCCCATGACTAGGATTCAGTCTCATTTCTTACCATAAGCTCCTTCAGGACTGTTCCATTTACACTTACAGGAACCAGAGAAAAACCTCACACATACTTCGGTGGTTTTGATGTGCTTCCCTCTTAGCTGCTAGTTTTTGCATTGGGGAGGGGAGCTCAAAGTATACAAGGTGGCTAAGTTCTTCAGACATGTCCTTCCATTAAATTTTAAGGTATGACATTTTTGGATTTCCTCAGACTTGACTTTAAGTAACCTTTTATGGTGTTGTTTGCTTATTATTCATCTCTCTGTTAAATATAACTATTATTCCATTAAGGCCGGAGCTTCCTTTTGTTCTGCACTCAGCTCTGTTCTTAAAACAATACCAGGCACATGCTGGGGGACTAAACTAATTCCTCCACTGAGATGTCAAAAGCACCCTGTTATCAAACCCATGTGACTTGTCTGTCTGTTTTGCGCGCAGATACCACTAAGCTGATAGAAAGTACGCGTCGGTTATTGCTACCTCTATCCTGGAGTATTATAAGCTTTATAACAATCACATAATTGCAGATGAAACAGTCACATAACTGCTCAGTGTCAGTGAGCAGTCAGTGATGCTCTCTGTGATCCTTTCACAGCCTCCTCTCTGTAACAGGACACACATAGAACAGGAGTAGGGATGAGAGCGAGAGTTGGCGAACCTGCCTCTAACAACCTTCACACCCGACTGCTGAAACATTACTCACAAGTTACAGAATAGTTCACAAAACTTCATGCGATCTTGCTCGTCACAAATCCTGGAGCTAAGATGAGGAGCGGTGGCTTCCCTGATCCGTTGAAAATACCACTCAGCTCAACCACTCACTTCAGATTCAGAATCTGCTCCATTTTCTCAATCTGAGGCTGGTCTTCTTGAAAAAGTGGAGCATACCAGCCACGATTTTGGCAATCATTTCTCACCTCTTCTGCCCCTGCTGTTTATGCTCTGTCTTTGCCAAGGCACCTGCCTTCAGAAGCATGCTCTAGGAATTACTCTTGGCCAGCTCTCATGATTGGAAAACTAATCTGATAACTGAATTCCAGCTGTGTTGTGTGCAGATAGCCAGGGGAGTCTTCTTGGCTCCTGGGAGCCTTTGCATCTGAAGAGGGGTACTTTAAAGAATAAAATCTTTCAAGTATCAAAAGGCTCATAACAGGGATAGTATTTCCCCTTACAGATCATGTTATCAATATCTAAGGATGAAAAAAATGTCAGTATTGGGCAAAAGAAAAGTTACAACTTTGCAAGAATATATGAAATATGATTTCTCTACCTTTTCTTTAATTATAGCCTATGTGTTTCCTTGGGGTAGGAATTAACTAGATTCTATAAATGGTATTTTTCATTATTTAATTCCCTTAGTGTCTGAGAACTCTGTTTGGACAAAGGCACTTAGCAAACGTTTTGCATTTCTAGTGGGAAATCTTTTTTAAAATGTAAGTTTTTCTAGAGACAATTAAAATATCTACTAACCACTCCACAGTTGACACTAATCAAGATAATTTATTATAGTTTAGTATTTGATGAACTCAGTGATAGAAAAATAGGACGGCCATGTTTTGAAAGGACAGATTTACAAATGTTTAAAGAAAAAAATACCCTAATGAACTGGGCAGGATAGTAGGATAAGGGATGGATAAAATATATTATAAATTCTCTCAAAATTTATTTTTCTGGTCAATGTACTAGGAATCAATACTGCCATTAAACTTTTCATGCAATTGCACAAACACTTTTGGAATTCTTAATAAAAGAAGAAATGTTCAAGAGTATTGAAGACAAAACAGACATTCAAGAGCTTATTTATCATATTTCAAGAAGTATTACTAAAACAAAAAACCCTGTCAATGCAGCCATGCCAATTAACTTTCACTAATGGGAAAAAAAAAAGGTATTTTGAAGTGTCCACTTTTCTTTGAGTGAATTTCAAGATGAATGAAACATGGATAAAACACCTTTTGTGAACATAATAGCTGTTCAAATACATCTCAAGTAGCTAAAATACAAACAAGCATGTCCATCTTTATATATTTGGTTAAGGGACTGCTCTGTCTCTTCTAAGAAATTAAGGAAAAGTTACAAATTCATTTAAGGACCATTTAATCCAAATATATAACAAAAACAAAAGAATCATTTTAATCTTCTTTTGAATCCATTTTTAAAAACAGGACTTAAGAATCATAGCCTTTATTTTCTCCCTCTTATTTCCCAACTGTAATTAACTTCAGGAGTGCTGTTCCATTGCTTCTCCTACCAACATTGTTTGGTTAACCTAGCCATGATTTTCACCTGACCTGGAAAACACTGGGGAAGGTATCTTGACCCTAACAGTCTCCACTGTCTCTATTTCACAACTGTTGCTTAGGCTGCACGACTCTGGACAGCCTCTAGTTACATCCCAGGTGAGGATTCTGTGTAAGATATAAAGTGGAAGAGTGTCAACACATCTTTCTGATTTCAACCTACTACTTTGCTCTGAGGACACAAAAACCCTATGCACCCCTAAAGCTCACTCCTTCCCCTCTACTACTTTGCTCTGAGGACACAAAAACCCTATGTACCCCTAAAGCTCACTCCTTCCCCTCTCTTTTTTCTCTACCATCCTCATTTTTTCCCCATCTATCTCTCAGGTCCTAATCTAGTGTCAAAGATCTTCAAATTTGCTATTCATTATGTATGTTTAAAGCAGAATCACAATGGAAGAACTTTCAATTCCTCAATCAGACCAAAGAAGAAAATAAATAATGTATGTCCTTATTTCCATTATAGTGACCAGAATTTAAGAATGACAGTCCTGAACTCTTCAAGGTGCCAGTGCATTATTCGTAAAAGAGTCTCTGAAAAGGTTGACAGCATAGTTTAACTATATTGTTAGCAGATGACTATCTTACTATCAGTATTCAAAACATACACAGAACATACAAACATTGGTCAACTTAAAAACACACTGTAAAAATAGTAGCATGATAAAAATGAATCACTTTGGTACTTTAGGGCTTGTTTTAAAGTAGAGAATTTTTGATAAAAATTGAACAACAATATGTTTTCACCCCATACTTCTGGAAACTCATAATGATTACCTTATTCATATTAATTAGGAAGAAAACATCTTCATAAGCTGCCTTTATGTATAACTTATTAACACACTACAGCATAGTATAGCTAAAGAATAATTCAGAATAAATCATTGGAAAAATACACATGAAAAATTAAGGTAAATGAGAGTGTGATATCATTTGTGTAGTCAGTTTTACAGAGAAGAGGCCAGCACTCTACACTCTACCTTACCCTCACTTAGTGAGATTTTCTTGTTAGTGTGTGTGTGGTGTGTATAAATAATATATATAATGTGTATTATATATGTATATTACATATTACATGTAATAACAGAATATATGGGAAACAGGATTATGAGTCCATATAACTATGGAAATTATAACCAGAAGGCTTGTTAGAATTCAGCACAGAACCTGAGACCAGAGGTTTGGGAATTAATGGCTCTTTATTCTAATTGCTTACCATTAGAACAACTGGGCTAGTTGTTTACACTTAAATTATATCCCAAATGGTCTATGCCCTCCCCTCCCAGGGTCATAGCAGAGAGACTTGCTTTGAATAAGCCCAGGAGACAGTTCTTTGTCAGGCAGCACATGTTCAGTTTTGTTGAGTCACTTGAAAAAATAATAAATTACATGAATTTGTATGCCCTTGGATCAGTATTCATATTTTTCATTTTTATGCACAAACTATCCAGAGCTGATCCTTAAAGGGGGTGCATCTTTTTTAGAAGGAGTTTGAGCAGAGTAATACATAAGACATATTCACTATGCCCTATTGTAGCGTAATCAGAGCCTTCTGGTTTATAATCAAAATAGCTAAGCAGTGCATGGATGGGACAGCTGTTCTGATCACAACATCTTTTTTTGTTGTTGTTGCTTTTTTGTCTTGTTTTTTGTTTTCTTGTTTTTTTAAAAAATATAGATTGTCAGTATGATGGCTTGCTTTTGGTATATTCTACCAAAGGCTTGGCTACAATCCAGTACTCAGAGGTGGGGCCCTAGAATAGAGACTTTATTATTGAAAGATTTATAATAGAATTAAATGACAGGAAGGAATTGTGAAAGGTGGGACTGATTGGAGAAAACCGCTTTCTGGGGCTGCATCTCTGAAGGTGATTTTATCCTAGTTTGTGTTTTTCTCAATATTTTTGCTTCCTAGCCACCATGAAGTATAAGCAGCATATGGTAAAAAGAAGACTTTCTACCATATGCTTGAGCTGCTGTGATGGGTTTGTCTTATCACAGGTCCAAAGCAACGGGTCCAGCTAAGATTGCCTCCAAACCTCTGAAACATAGGGGGAAAAAAAAAATCCTTGCTCTCTTAAGTCATTTTATCAGGAGTTCTGTTACAGCAGTGAAAATTTATCAGCAGCATCTACAAAATTCTATAGCTTATTTTACATTAGTTATTGTTACTATTTATCATCATCATTATCCTCATGATCATTATCATCATCATCGATATTATAACCCTACTGTGATGTAAAATAGTCCATAGTCAATAAAAACTACTTACTTCAAGCAGAAATTCTTAAGGAGTCAGAAGCTGAAGAACTTGGCAACCCAGATAATTGTCACTAAAGCAAATCTCTAGCGTGTTGTTTTCAGTTTCATTTATCTTATCAGCTACAGGGTTGAAATGTAAGAACTATGAATGCATTAATAGTCAAGATCATCAGAAACCCTCAGGGTCCTCTCACTATAACCACATAGGCCTTTATTTCCTGTCTTAATTTCCTGTCTTAGTTCTCATTACTTGTTGCTCTGCTAAAAATGTCTACAGAGCAACTTGCAAGAGGAAGTGTATATTTTGGCTCACAGTTCCAGGGACCTGCAGTGTTATTGCAAGCAAGTCATGACAACAAATGCTTAAGGCAGCTTGAACCACTGCATCTGCTGTCAAGGATTGGGCAGAAACAATGAAGGCTTAGGCTCAGCGGTGTCTCTCCCTTTTATATAGTTCTGGAACCAAACTCAGGAAGTGGTGTCTCTCTGTTTAGTGTGGGAATTCCTACACCAAATAGCCTAATCTAGATTCTCCTTCACAGGCCCACCCTGAGGGTAAACAATCCTTCAGAGGTGTGCCTGGATGCTCATCTACTTTCAGGATCCTGTGTGTGCACAACTATCACTACATCACAATGTTCTTAATGATTTTGCAATGTTTTGAGAGTAATGTGGGAATGATAATGGTGGTAAGTAGTTTCTGTTCATAGAAATAGAAGTGATTCTTGTAATTGAAAAAGATCTCAGAAGATGGAAAGATCTCCCATGCTCATGGATTGGCAGGATTAACATAGTCAAAATGGCCATCCTGCCAAAAGCAATCTACAGATTCAACACAATCCCCATCAAAATTCCA
>NC_034601.1:45591305-45614763 GCF_900095145.1 Mus pahari | reverse complement strand
CAGGTTGGGGAGGAAAGGGTTTATTCAGCTTATATTTCCACATTGCTGTTTATCACTGAAAGAAGTCAAGACTGGAACTCAAACAGGTCAGGGAGCAAGAGCTTATGCAGAGGCCATGAAGGGATGTTCTTTACTGGCATGCTTCCCATGGCTTGCTTAGACTGCTCTCTTATGAACCCAAGACTACCAGTCCAGAAATGGTCCCACCCACAAGGGGACATCCCCCCTTGATCACTAATTGAGAAAATGCCTTACAGCTGAATCTCATGGAGGCATTTCCCCAACTGAAACTCCTTTCTCTTTGATAACTCCAGCTTGTCTCAAGTTGACACAAAACTACCCAGTACACCATGATTCTTCAGCAAGAACTACCACATTCAAGGAAAGGAACTGCTGGAAAGGATGAAGGGAGGGCAAATGTTACAATATCATCTTTGTCAGTATTTGGTGGCGTATTGTGAGAAAGTAAGGATTTTATATATTGCTGTGACATGTGGATACCAACAGAGCAGACTAGCAGTGTGCTCCTAAGAGAGCAAACCTGAGCATCTTCTCATGTTCTCGGCTCTTACTGTGCTCCGATGCCTGTGTTCCTAGTTTGTCCCTGTGCTCCACTATTGCCCCTGCTCATCTTCTTCTTTTGAAAACCTTAGTTTCAGGTACTAAGAGGTGGGGCCTCATCATATGATCAGCAAGACTATAAGGTGCCTCTGGCCAATTAGGTTGACATGACTGAGCACAGGAGAAGACCCAGGAGCTGAAGGAGCAGGAGTCTTGGTTCTTCACAAACTTAAATAGCCTCCTACTTCAGGATGCTTTCGGTTGGCATGGAGACTCTCCAGATGAATTCTATTGGCCCCAAGTGGCCCTACCATATGTATGACCCATTTCAGACATGTGGCCTAAAACAAGGAAGGTTGGAAAATTGAATTCCATCTTTTGAAATGGATGGATATGCCATTTATGCTTCTCTTCTAGGCAGGAAAAGACTAGAGTAAATGGATTCCCACTGGGAATGACAGAGCCATTGCCCATCATAGAGTAGAGAGTGCTCTAATAAGTTTCCAAAATGCTTGGTCTCACACTCATGATGGTGGTGTAAGCAAAATAATCAGTTAGACTAGGTCTATGGTAGTAGGAATGGAACATTTTACACTCCCTGGTAAAAGGAGAGGTGAGGGACAGGAGACTCTCTTGATAGTGTAGACATTACCCCCACACCTCTTTTTAGGAGTGCTAGACTAGAACAGAGGTCAAGTGTTAACTGAACAGAACTCCACATGAGCTTCCATAAAACCATCACATGCAATACGGTTGACAGTTCACTGATGCGACCACTTTGAGTCAATTCCTGCTACCCATACTATCATAAGAAAATGTGAAAAAGCTCATTGGTTAAGACACACTTAGGAGAAATTTTTTTCTCTTTCTGTCATCAGTACCATGTATAGGGAAAGTAGATGTTTGTCTAGGCCTGTCTAGGACAAGAAAAAGGATACTATCTGATCCTTTATAGAAAAAAAAAATGTTTGATGAACTTCGCTAAATATTATACTTTCATTTTGGCTGTCTTTCCAAAAGAATTGTATACTCCATGGGGCAACAACAGATGCCACTACTAACTGGTCCCCAACATTATGGCTCATTAGTTACAGGCTATATCTTTCAGAATCAAATTCTTCAGTTTCTCCCCAACTATGCTTTTATATCTTCAAAAACCCTATTCTGGCATAAGAGAAAACCAAGAGTGGTTACCATCTATCTGAAAGGATTAATGAAATATTTAAGATATAAACTTTAAGAAAAAGTCTATACTTTTTTTGTGGGCAGTGATAACTTGCTACCTGGTTTACATGTAGCTGTCTTTTTACCTGTCACTGCACATGGAGGAATAAGCCATCATTCTTCTGGGGCCTCTTTTGTAAAGACACTAATTCCATTCTAGGCAGTTATTGTCTTTTCGGTACCATCCCAACTATGAAGGCTCCCACCTCCTAACCATTACCTTAGAAGTTGGGATCTCAACATAAACATTGGCAGACCATAAACATTTAGTCTATAGCAAGCTGATTGCTGCATAAGAAAGAGCTTATGTTTCAGGGTTTGCCACCCCTCTTCATATTGCCTTCATTGATAAAAGGCTAAGCCTTTGGCAAAACTAACTTTAACCACTATGGAATATTTCTTGTAAAGTCTATAAATGGAAATCTAGAATTTGGCCATCCATTTAGTCTGAAATGAAAAGAAGCCATGTGAACATAATATTCAACTTTCTGTACACACACAACATTTGACAAATGAGTTTAAGTCTTTTAGGAAATAAGAAAATGACATAGATTAAAATCCAGGTAACAAATACATTGGCAAATGACATACACGGAAATTGAACTGAGAGATCTGGAAAGTAATTTCCTAAGCACACCATTATTACATATGGCATTTCATGTAGACATCACCTCTTATTTTTCTTGAAGATTGAAAGAAATGAATTGAAAGGAATGATTTATTATTGCCATTCTTAAGATTGTCTTTGCAAAATTAAAACAAACAGAATAGTCTGTCTTTTAAGTGAGATTAAGTTTGGGCCTGCCAACTCAGAAAAAAATAAGAACTGAATTATTAATAGGAGTCTAGTGATGTTCCTTGAAAAAGGGAAAGCATCATATTTTAATAGTCTCAAAGAACTATGTCTTCTAAGAGGAACAAAGACTGCATCAAAGTTAAAAGGCATCCTGCCATGTTCTGTTGAATTTGCTGCAAGTACTGCCAATCAAATGAGTGGACAAATTCAGCCTGAATCTGCTGGCAAATGGAGGCTCTTCAAAAGGTGCTTATGAAGGAGAGTGCAAAGCAGGTCAAAGGGTGTAGACTTACTCTGTGCAAGAATACCTCTAGGTATTTTACATTGAAACAGTATTTAGTAGTCAGAGTGACAGACAGTTCAGTGTTTTAATTGTGAATGATTTACTTAAGGTTACATAGTAATTCATTGGTTGAGAATTCAAATTTAGATTTATGTTGTTGCAACGTGTAGCTTATTAATGTGCTATGCATAAATAAATATAGGTAGGAAAGGGACTTATTGGCATTGTGTGTGTGTGTGTGTGTGTGTGTTAGAGAGAGAGAGAGAGAGAGAGAGAGAGAGAGAGAGAGAGAGAGAGAGAGAGAGAGATTCATGGTACAGAATCGTAGAGGTAACTTGCTGTCATGTTGGAGGGGAATCAGCAGAGTTTGGGGTTAAATTTTTCTGTATCTAAAAATGCTATCTTTCTTCTTCTTCTCTAGAAACCTCAAAGAATTCCTAGGTCTTTAGAATCTAAGTAAGTTTTAGTTGAACACATCTCTTTTGATCTTCCCCCAGATTGATACAAATTACTCATCCTGAAAGATCAATAATTATTGGCTTTGTTTGAGATTCCTGGGTCTGTGTTTTATGACAAGTCTATCGGATGTGTTAGTACATCACAAGGAAAGCAATGGGATGTGGTGTCGGGGCTTCTGAGGAATAGCAAGAGAACGAACCAGTTGTGCAAAAAAAAAATTCTTTGTCAAGAAGTCAGGAAAAGAGATATTGCCTCCTATGCCAGAAGAAAACACCATACTTATTTGAAAGATATCAGTGGAACAAAGCATTATTAATCAAGAGATAGTGGCTCAAACTTATTCTTTGTCCTTACAGTTTTATGGGGAGGGGAAGTATTAAATAAAGCCTCAAAATTATAATCCAGCACAATTAGGATTGCTATAAACACTCCAATTCTTAATTTTGGCTCATCTTAACAAAGGTGATCCATGTCTCCCTTCACAGACAAAGAACATCTTTGCTTATTATTGTTTGCAAAATGTGCTGTTCCCCAAGCAAATTTCTTTTGCCCTCTCTTTTCTCCTCCATCATTCTGTGTCTTTGTCACATCTGACTTACAACTCTCAATGAGAATTTGTATTTAAACTCCAAGACAACATGCTTGATATATTATCCACAGCATTTAAAGGGTCAGAATATTGTAAATTCTACCTATGAGCCTATGACTATGCTTAGCTTTGTTCATTCATTCTAGTAGAAAATAGCATGATCATTTTCCATCACTGGTTAGTTTCTAGTTACTTACCCATGTCAACATTTATCTGAAACATAATTACCAACCACTGGTTGTGGGTCCAGTCCGGCTCTAGTACTTGGTGTACAAATAAGATCGATCCTCAGGTGCCAGTCTCTCATTCTGACTATGAAGACAAAAGGACAAGCAGATAGGGCAGCTCTAGAGACTTACTTATCATATTGACTAGAGACTTCACATGTTTTGCTAGCGAAGTACAGGACTGGCAAACGTGAGCCCAGGAGCGAGCAAACTGAACCCCCAGGCTGGTTTGCTTCTGCTCCTCCTCTCTAATCTCATAGGTTTTCTTATAATAAAGATGGGTCTTCCTGCAAGCTTGAGCTGGAAGTACTGTTGGTTTTATTTCACATAACTACAACACATCTAGGTGGGAAAGAATATACTTATCAAATCCATTCCCATCCATAAAGCAATGCTACAGTCAGGACACGGTCCCAATTATGGAGTGAAGCTTTGTGAACATTGTGACTTTTTTTATTATTATTTCATGTGTGTAAGTCATTTACTTGCATGTGAATAAGTGTGTTATGTGTGTGTAATGCTCACAGTCGCTGGGAGAGGATGCTTAATCTCCTGGAGCTGGAGTTAGACAGTAAATCCCATGTGGTGCTGGAAATGAACTGAACCAGGTCCAGGGCAAGAGCAGCTCTTCTCTTCTGAGTCATCTTTTCAGTTTCCGGAAAAAGCCTTTCTCTCTTCAGTTTAAAAAGCTTATTTCTTTCTCTTTCATTTCCACAGACCATTCCTATTCCCATGAAAACATGAGTGCTGTGCTTGTTAAATACAAAGGAGAGGTATTATGACAATAGCAGTTCTCTAAAACAAAAGATCTAGTGCTGAAGCATGCAGAGGAAATAAAGCCATGGACCAGATGCAATTTTCTTCCTGTATGTATATGTTCTGTGGAAGGGAGATGCTCAACTGGACACTAGAGAAGTTTACATTTGTGGTGGTTTTTATGAACTTAAATGAGCTGGTTATTTAATATAGTATGAAGTTAATGTTGTTGTAATTGGTTGTTTTGTAGATGTGGTTAACCTTAGGTGGTTAAGATTACACTCCTCTATTCTTAGTGTGGGTGGGATTCATTCAATCAGATATAAAACCTTTTTTAAAAATGGATATTTTCTTTATTTACATTTCAAATGATATCCCCTCTCCTGGTTTCCCCTCTGAAAGCTCCCTTTCCCCCATTGCCTCCCCCCTCCCGCCCTTGCTCACCAACCCACCCACTCCTGCTTCCTTGCCATGGTATTTCCCTACACTGGGCATAGAGCCTTCCCAGGACCAAGGACCTCTACTGCCATTGATGACTGATTAGGCCATCCTCTGCTACATATGCACCTGGAGCCATAAGTCCCACCATGTGTACTCTTTGGTTGGTGGTTTAGTCCCTGGGAGCTCTGGGGCTACTGGTTACTTCATATTATTGTTCCTTCTATGGGGTTGCAAACCCCTTCAAATCCTTGGGTCCTTTCTGTGGCTCCTTCATTGCGGACCCTGTGCTCAGTCCCATGGATGGCTGTGAACATCCACTTCTGTATTTGACAGGCAGAGGCAGAGCCTCTCAGGCTCCTGTAAGAAAGCACGTGTTAGCATTCACAATAGTGTCTGGGATTGGTGAATGTATATGGGACGGATCCCTAGGTGAGGCAGTCTCTGGATGGTCATTCCTTCAATCTCTGTTCCACACTTTGTTACTCCTTCCATGAGTGTTTTGTATTCCCTTGTAAGAAGGATTGAAGTATTCACAGTATGGTCTTCCTTCTTCTTGAGTTTCATGTGTTTTACAAATTGTATCTTGGGTATTCTGAGTTTCTGGGCAAATATCCACTTATCAGTGAATGCTTATCATGTGTGTTCATTTGTGACTAGGTTACCTCACTCAGAATTATATGCTCCAGATCCATCCATTTGCTTAAGAATTTCATAAATTCATTGTTTTTAATAGCTCAGTAGTAGTCCACTGTGTAAATGTACCACATTTTCTGTATCCATTCCTCTATTAAAGGACATCTGGGTTCTTTCCAGCTTTTGTCTATTATAAATGTGGCTGCTATGAACATAGTGGAGTATGTGTCCTTATTACATGTTGGAGCACCTGCTGGGTATATGCCCAGGAGAAGAATTGCTGCATCTTCCGGTACTACTATGTCCAATTTTCTGAGGAATCGCCAGACTGATTTCCAGAGAGGTTGGTTGTAAAAGCTTGCAATCCCACCAGAAATGAAGGAGTGTTCCTCTTTCTTCACATCCTCACCAGCATCTGCTGATACCTGAACTTTTGATCTTAGCCATTCTGACTGGTGTGAGGTAGAATCTCAGGGTTGTTTTGATTTGCATTTCCCTGATGACTAAGGACATTGAATACTTTTTTGGTGCTTCTCAGCCATTCGGTATTCCTCAGTTGAGAATTCTTTGTTTAGCGCTGTACCCCAATTTTTAATAGGGTTATTTGATTTTCTGGAGTCCATATTCTTGAGTTCTTTATATATATTGGATATTAGTCCCCTATCAGATTTAGGATTGGTAAAGATCCTTTCCCAATCTGTTGGTGGCCTTTTTTGTCTTATTGACACTCTCTTTTGTCTTACAGAAGCTTTGTAATTTTATGAGGTCCCATTTGTCAATTCTTGATCTTACAGCACAATACATTGGTGTTCTGTTCAGGAATTTTTCCCCTGTACCCATATGTTCAAGGCTCTTCCTAACTTTCTCCTCTATACATTTCAGTGTCTCTGGTTTTAAGTGGAGGTCTTTGATCCACTTGGACTTGAGCTATGTACAAGGAGAAAAGTATGAATTGATTCACATTCTTTTACATGCTAACTGCCAGTTGAGCCAGCACCATTTTTTGAAAATGCTGTCTTGTTTTCCACAGGAAGGTTTAAGCTCCTTTGTCAAAGATTAAGTGACCATAGTTGTATGGGTTCATTTCTGGGTCTTTAATTCTATTCCATTGGTATACCTACCTATCACTGTCCCTATACCATGTAGTTTTGTTTTAACAAAATTGCTATTTTTATGTATGGGCCTTGAATTCCTTATCTTTCCAATACTTTTATCATGAAAGGGTGTTGAATTTTTACAAATGCTTTTTCAACATCTAATAAGATGTTTTTGTTTTTTGTTTTTGTTTTTGTTTGTTGTTTGTTTGGTTTTTTTTTTTTTTGAGTATATTGAGCCATCCCTGTATTCCTGGGATGAAGCCTACTTGATCATGATGGATGATCATTTTAATGGTTTTTAACAATATGAACTAACCAGTAACCCCCAGAGCTGTGTCTCTAGTTCCATATGTAGCAGAGTATATTCTAGACGGCCAACAATGGGAGGAGAAGTCCTTGGTCTTGAGAAGATCATATGCCTCAATACAGGGGAATGCCAGGGCCAGGAAACGGGAGTGAGTGGGTTGGGGAGCATGGCTGGGGGAGGGTAAGAGGGCTTTGGGGATAGCATTTGAAATGTAAATGAAGAAAATATCTAATAAAAAAGGAAAAAGAAAAAGAAAGAATGTGTTCTTGGACTCAGTTTGCAAGAATTTTTTGAGTATTTTTGCATTGATACTCATAAGGAAAATGGGTCTGAAGTTCACTTTCTTGGATCTTTGTGTGGTTTTGGTATCAGAGTAATTGTGGCTTCAGAGAACTAATTGAGCAGAGTAGCTTTTGTTTCTCTTTTGTGGAATAGTTTGAGGAGTATTGGTATTAGGTCTTTGAAGATCTGATAGAATTCCACACTAAATCCATCAGGTCCTGTGCTTTTTTTTTGGTTGGGAGACTATTAATGACTGTTTCTATTTCTTTAGGGCACATGGGACTGTTGAGATCCTTAATCTGATCCTGATTTAAATTTGGTACCTGGTATCTGTCTAGAAAATTTTCCATTTCATCCAGGTTTTCCAGTTTTGTTGAGTATGGGCTTTTGTAGTAGGATCTGATGATGTTTTGAATTTGCTCATGTTCTGTTGTTGTGTCTCCCTTTTCATTTCTGATTTTGTTAGTTAGGATACGGTCCCTGTGCCCTCTAGTTAGTCTGGCTAAGGGTTTATCTATTTTGTTGATTTTCTCAAAGAACCAGTTCCTGGTTTAGTTGATTCTTTGTATAGTTCTTTTTGTTTCCACTTGGTTGATTTTAATCTTGAGTTTGATTATTTCTTGCCATCTACTCCTCTTGTGTGAATTTGCTTCTTTTTGTTCTAGAGCTTTCAGGTGTGTTGTCAAGCTGCTAGTGTATACTCTCTACAGTTTCTTTTCAGAGGCACTCAGAGCTATGAGTTCTCCTCCAAGGAATGCTTTCATTGTGTCCCATAAGTTTGGGTATGTTGTACTTCATTTTTACTAATCTCTATAAAGTCTTTAATTTCTTTCTTTCTTTCTTCCTTGACCAAGTTATCATTGAGTAGAGTGTTGTTCCTCTCCCACTTGTATGTAGGCTTTCTACTATTTATGTTTTTATTGAGGATCAGCCTTAGTCTGTGGTTATCTGATAGGATGCATGGGATTACTTCAATCTTCTGAGGCCTGTTTTGTGACCAATTATCTGGTCAGTTTTGGAGAAGGTATCATGAGGTGCTGAGAACAAGATATATTCTTTTGTTTTAGAGTGAAATGTTCTATAAATATCTGCTAAAACCATTTAGTTCATCACTTCTGTTAGTTTTACTGTGTCTCTGTTTAGTTTCTGATTCCATGACATGTCCATTGATGAGAGTAGGGTGTTAAAGTCTCCCATTATTAATGTATGTGTTACAATGTGTGCTTTGAACTTTAGTAAAGTTTCTTTTACAAATGTGAGTGCCCTTTCATTTGGAACATAGATGTTTAGACGTGCAGGTTCTTCTTGGTAGATTTTTTTTCTTTGATAAGTATAAAGTGTCCTTCCTTATCATTTTTGATAACTTTTAGTTGAAAGTTGATTTTATTCAATATTAGAATGGCTACTTCAGCTTCTTTCTTGGGTCCATTTGCTTAGAAATTTGTTTCCCAGCCCGTTACTCTGAGGTAGTGTCTGTCTTTGACACTGAAGTATATTTCCTGTATGCAACAAAATGTTGGGTTCTTTTCACTTATCCAGTCTGTTAGTCTATGTCTCTTTATTGGCAAGTTGAATCCAATGATATTAAGAGACAATAAGGAAAAGTAATTGTTGCTTCCTATTATTTTTGTTATTAGAGTTAGAATTCTGTTCATGTAGGTATCATCTTTTAGGTTTGTTGAAAGATTTCTTTCTTGATTTTTCTAGGACATAGTTTCCCTCCCTGTGTTGGAGTTTTCCATTTATTATCCTTTGAAAGGCTGGATTTATGGAAAGATATTGTGTCGGTTTGGTTTTGTCATGTAATACCTTGGTTTCTACATCTATGGCAGTTGAGTATTTGCTGGGTATAGTAGCCTGGGCTGGCATATGTGCGCTCTTAGAGTCTGTATGACATCTGCCCAGGATCTGGCTTTCGTAGTCCCCACAGAGAAGTCTGCTGTAATTCTTTTTTTTTTATAATTTTTATTAGATATTTTCTTTATTTACATTTCAAATGCTAACCCAAAAGTTCCCTATATCCCCCCACCCCGCCCTGATGCCCTATTCACCCACTTCCACTTCTTGGCCCTGGCTTTCCCCTGTACTGAGGCATATAAAGTTTGCAAGACCTAGGGGCCTCTCTTCCAAATGATGGCTGACTAGGACATCTTCTGCTACATATACAGCTAGAAACAGGAGCTCTGTGGGTGCTGGTTAGTTCATATTTTTGTTCCACCTATAGAGTTGCAGGCCTCCTCAGCTCCATGGGTACTTTCTCTAGCTCCTTCATTGGGGGCCCTGTGTTCCATCCTATAGATGACTGTGAGCATCCACTTCTGTATTTGCCATGCACTGGCATAGCATCATATGAAATGGCTATATCAGGGTCCCTTCAGCAAAATCTTGCTGGCATATTCAATAGTGTCTGGGTTTGGTGGCTGATGATGGGATGGATCCCTGCGCGGGTTAGTATCTGGATAGTCCATCCTTTCGTCTTAGCTCCAAACTTTGTCTCTGTAACTCCTTGCACGGGTATTTTGTTCCCTATTCTAAGAAGGAATGAAGTATCCACAAGTTGGTCTTCCTTCTTGGTTTTCTTGTGTTTTGAAAATTGTATCTTGGGTATTTTAAGTTTCTGGGCTAATATCCGCTTATCAGTGAGTACATATCTAGAGACTTCTTTTGTGATTGGGTTACCTCACAAAGGATGATATCCTCTAGATATATCCATTTGTGGTGTAATTCTAATAGTTCTGCCTTTATATGTTACTTGACCTTTTTTTCCTTACTGCTTTTAATATTCTTTCTTTGTTTTGTGCATTTGGTGTTTTGATTATTATGTGATGGGAGGAATATCTTTCCTGGTCCAACCTATTCCTGTAGGCTTCTTGTATGTTCATGGGCATCTCTTTCTTTAGGTTAGGGAAGTTCTATAATTTTATTGTAGATATTTATGGCCCTTTAATTTTGGAATCTTCACTCTCTTCTAGACCTATAATCTTTAGGTTTGCTTTTCTCATTGTGTCCTGAATTTCCTGGATGTTTTCGGTTAGTACCTTTTTATATTTTGCAATTTCTTTGATTGTTGTGTCCATGTTTTCTATGGTATCTTCTGCCCCTGAGATTCTCTCTTCTATCACTTGTATTCTGTTGGTGATTCTTGCATCTATGACTCCTGTCTTCTTTCCTAGGCTTTCTAATTCCAGAGTTCTCTACCTTTGTGATTTTTTTTATTGTTTCTACTTCCATTTTTAGATCTTGGATGGTTTTGTTCAATTTCTTTACCTGTTTGGTTTTGCTTTTCTGTAATTCTTTAAGGGATTTTTTTTTTGTGTCTCCTTTTGTTTACCTGTGTTCCACTGTATTTCTTTAAGGGAGCTATTTATGGTTTTCTTAAAGTTCTCTGTCACCATCATGAGAAGTGATTTTATATTTGAATATTTCTTTTCCTCTGTGATGGTATGTTCAGGACTTGCTATGGTGGGAGAATTGGGTTTTGATGATGTCAAGTAACCTTGGTTTCTGTTCCTTCTGTTCTTATGCTTGCCTCTAGCCATCTGATTATCCCAAGTGCTCCCTGCCCTCGCTATATCTCATTGAAGCCTGTCCTTCCTGTACTCCTGTTTGAGTCAGAACTCTTCAGAGTCCAGCTTTCTCTGTGATTCTGTGATTCTGTGATCCTGAGATTCTGGGTGTGTCTGAGTTCCTGGGAGTCAAGCTCCCCCTGTGACCCTGAGATTCTGGTGTGTCCAAGCTCCTGGGATACTGGGATCCTGGAATTCTAAGATCCTGGCCATGTTAGATCACCTGGGAATAGTACCTCCTCTGGGGACTGTGGGACTGTCCACCGAGTTTGCACCCAAGTTTGACTGGTGACTCCCAGAAGGAACCCAAGCCATTTTTCAGTCAGGGTTCCTTTGTCCCTGGGTCCTGCTGGTCCCAGTTACTCCTGGCAGTGTTGGAACAGATGCTGTGTTCTACTTACTGGTGGTCCTAGGATCCTGGGCATGCTATAGCTTCTGGGAAGTGGAGAGTCATCTGGGGAATGTGGGACTGTCCAAAGAGTTTGAATTTGAGGTATAATGGAAGGCAGATATAAAGCCTTAATAGTGAAGCTGCAATTGTTTTGAGTAAGAAATTCTGATTCAAAACTGAACTGTCAGTTTTCTTCAAGATATTAAAATAGCCTCCCAACCTCAGGTGGTGAGCTTGTCAAATTGTGTTACCCCACTGTATGAAATGGACCTTTTTATATTGAGAGAGAGAGAGAGAGAGAGAGAGAGAGAGAGAGAGAGAGAGAGAGAGAGAGAGAGAGAGAGAGAGAGAGAGAAACAGACTGAGACAGAATGAATCTACTGGCCTATTTACTGGAAAACTCTGATTACATCTAATACACCTTCCCATTCCCACCTGATCATAAATCAAATTATTTTACTTTTGTTAAATATACTTAAATTACAAATAATATAAAAATCTACCGTGTATAATTGTTAGAAAATTCAACTTGAACTTTCTAATACACGTATGCTTGCTTTCCCTTATACAAGATTGGCATTTGATCATACATTCCACTCTACACTGAAAACTTGCAAATCCTGAACTTGTATCTGCTAAATAATATACCTTTGAAAATACATAGAATGAGGTTGTTTGTATGTATCAATCACTAAATTCAACAGTTGGATTACCACCTTAATTTTCTCCTCTGTGTAATAGGAATGGGTTGCTTATATTTTTGCTTTATATGAATGCATAATGTAATATTGCTAAATTTAGAGAAATGCTATGCATGGACAGACAGAACCAATGCTATTCTGCCTCAAATATTTATTAATTTCTTAAACTTATTAACCATGGTACAAAATGTGTGAAATTAAATAATATCAATTATTTTATTATTGGCATAACTGGTGATTTGTTAAATAATTTAAGCTATAAACTGCTAACTTCATGTATTTTTTATTCTTAATTATATCTTAGACTTCAAGTTCTCAAGAAAATTTCATGGGAAAATGAACTGCCAAACTGCACCAGTCTCTTTATCTGTATTTAAAAAGCCAACCACTCGTTTAGGGTACAGATTTTCAAAGCAAGCATAATCCCTCCAGAATAATATGTTACAGACTCCTCATAATATAGAGAGCTATTTAAAGAGTACCGGAAGTACCATTGATAGGGGATTTTAAGCAAGATACAGAGCAGTTAAAAGAAAGGCCCCTTATTACTTGAATGTAAAACATTCTTTATTTCCAGAATTTTTACCAATCTCCCATGCCTATCTTTTGTTCCATGCTCTTGATTGCTTCATTTATATCTACAGGATGGAATGATTAATTTTACTCCATGCAGAAATGTGTATTGTTACACCAGACATTTGGCAAGTCAACTATCACCAGATCAGCCACATGGCAGCTGATGATAGCACACAGCATCTAGGACACTAAACAATAGCATCCACATCAAGTGCTTATTTATGACATAGGAACTGCTGATGAATTACAAGTGCTGCCTGGAAATTCACTACCTGAAGGGGATTACCCTGGGTTGCTGAGGAATGGGACCAGATATTATTAAGCAGCATTTCTCACATATGCACCAAAGAGGGACATAAGCTCTATTTTCCCAACTGATATATACAGAATGCTAAGCCCCAAATCAACAGGATTCAGATCTGGGTATGTATCTATTAATTAAAGGTTAATCTATTAACTATATTAATAGCATCATCAAAATGTTATAGAAGTCAGGCAGACATGAAGAATTAGAGACTTTTAGTTGTTTCTGGAAATTAAATGAGTGGTCATATGTGAATTAGGTAAATTCCATCCCTATCCAAATTAATTCTATTTTGCATTTTGTGTTGAGTTTTTCTTTTATAATTAAAATATCATAATGATTCAAGTATCCCTTGGAACTGTTGGTCTTACAAGTTTCTTTAGAGGAGTTTGAGCAACAGAACAGAAGCAAAGTCATAGTCCAGTTCAACCCATCTTTTTATTAACTCTGACTACAGACTTCTTCAGATAGAAGATAAAGTTCAAAACAGTAATTTCCATCAAGCAAATGGGACTTGGAAGTCTGGGAGTTAATGGGGCTGTTTCATGTCAACTCAACTCTGTGATCTAATTTCAGATTATAGGAAATATGCCAACTTCAGTGTCTAATTAGAGTTATTCATTGGAAATTATATGTAGCTAACCTTTAATCTTTTGTAGCAAAGTGCACGGATAGTGTTGACATCAGGAACATTGGCAGAATGAATTTTGGGCAGGGTTTCATGAGAGGGTGTGAAACAGGCTTATATGTAGGTTACACAGTTAGCTTGGCTGAGAAATATCTCAGACTGTGGGATGTTAAGTTTGGCTAAATTTAGTCATGGGCCCCATTTTCCACTCAAATACTAGCGCTGGGTCTATGTATTTGGGAGGTGTCTTTCTCCCAACACTCTCCACAGAGGAAAGATGCTAGAGTAGACTGGCACAAGTTTTACTAAATAGAGTTTTACTACATTTATTAAGATTAAGTAAAAGCCCTCTTCATTTGTTGATACATTTATACTCTTCTGAGCTTAATCCCTGTATTCTTTCCTTTGGCTATGATAAAATACCATGGCAAGCAACTTAAAGAACACAAGTTTTTTTCCCTTTGGTTTATGATTCTGGAAGGCTAAAGTCCATAAGGCCTTCCACAAAAGACACGGAGCAGCAGGCAGGCAGGCATGGTGGCAGGAACAAGAACATGGTTGCATACATATTATCCACATATAGGGGAATCATGGAGAAAGAATAGAGAAGGTGTTGAGGTTATGAGGTTACAGATCCTTAAGGTCAATCCATGGTGACATACTTCCCCCAGCAATACTCCACCTCTAAATGCTTCTATGACTTCCTCGGATTGTGCCACAAATTGAAGGTCAAGTGTTGTAATACCTGATTCTGAGGGATATACTTCATATTTAAGTCATAACAATCCTACTATAACAAAGGACATCTTATCCTACAATAAATTCTGTGAGGAAAAATGTTTTTCCCAGTTGGTTCGCTGCTGGGCACACAATGAGACCACTTTATCAGATATTTACTCAGTCATTGAGTGAAGCAGGATTTGTCTCGAGAGGAGAGGATGCCCTGTATTAAGTTCTGCTGGCAATCCTACATACTTATATTTTTTTAATCAAATAAGTTATTCTAACTAATGTCAGCACATTGATCACCCCACCCTACTCTGCTACATTCTCATGTTCACCTTGTCTTTATATTATTTTATTTTTAAAACGTTTGATGGCTTTTAAAATGAAAGAGGTTTTTCAAACATAATGGACAACCTTTCATTCCCTGTTGACTATAAGGCAAGAGAATTTATTTTCTTTGCAATATCACTGCTCTAAGTCAAAACCAAAACAAAACAAAATAAAACAAAAAAAACAAGCAAACAAACAGACAAAAACTAAAATAAAAAGCAGCTTTAAATCATGTAGAAAGTCTGCTATACCCAAAAAGAGCTGATTTAAAAAAAAAAAAAGCAATAAGAAAAACAAAAAAAGACAAGAAACCACATAGTCAGCAAATTTTCTTTCCTGCCCTGCACTGCAACCATTTCTCTTTGTTGTCATTCCTTGTTCTTCTGCCCAAAGGGAGTCATTTCTTCCACTTAATATCAATTTTATAAAGAAACACTACTACATATGAATTTTCTATATTGATTATAATGCAGTGAGAGTGGGTTACTTCAACATTCTATTCTTACCAATACACAAGTAATGCAGACAGAAAGAAAACAAAAAGCTTTGAGTCAGGTAAGAGCCCACTTAAATAACATCATAAACTAAATGAACCGAACAGACATCTATGAAATATTCCATCAAAACACTAAAGATTACGCTAATCAGTAGCTCATGGAAATTTCTCCAAAATTGATCACATATTAGGACAGATATCAAGTCTTAATGTATACAGAAAAATTGAAATCATACTCTGAATCCTATATGAACTCCATGGACTAAAGCTGATTATCAACATCAAATAGAAATAACCAAATGTATACAGACTCATGGAAGCTGAACAACGAGAGAGTGAATGAGTATCAGGTTGAGAAAGAAATCAAGAAGGAAATTTAAAAACTTTTTAGAACTGAATAAAAATTAAAACACAACATACACAAGGACCTACAGTACACTTAAAATATCTGGAAAACAAGAAGGAATAACACCCCAAAAAGTAGATGGAAAGAAATAATCAAATTTAGGACAAAAAAAAAATCATTGAAATAGAAACAAGAAAACATGCGGTGAACCAATAAAATGAAGTGCTGACTCTTGGAGAAAAGCAATATGTTAACAAACCTTTAGCCAAATTAGCCAAAGGAAAGAAAGGATCCAAATCAAGAAAATTAGAGGTTAAAAAAAAGTATAAATAACAGACACCAAGAAAACTCTGAGAAAAATATCAATATACTTTCAAAATCTGTATTTCAGGGACTGAGGGAAGAGTGTCATTGCGGTGCATGAGAAGAATTGATAATGAATCAATAAAAAGTTTTTTTTTTAAAATCTGTATTCCAGGAAACTAGGAAACATAAAGGAAGTAGATGAATTTCTTGATATGTAAAAATCTACCAATGTTAAGATGAAATAAGCAGTTTAAACAAGCCCATAACACCAGTGAAATATAAGCAGTAATTAAAATTCCCTTAAGCAAAACAGCACAAAGGTCTCATGGATTCACAAAGAATTCTAAGAGACTTTCAAAGAAGAGCTAACACCAATGCTCCTTAAAATATTCCACAAATAGAAACTGGAACATTTCCAAATTCTTTGTGTGAGTACACTATTGCCTGGTAACAAAATTACATAAAGACTCAACAATCAAAATCATAGATCTATATCTGTTATAAACATAAATGCAGAACTTCTCAATAAAGTGCTTGCAAACCACCAAGAAAGCATGCAAAAGATTATCCACTGAAGTGGAGACTTAAGAGCTCTTTGGGAAGTCGGTTGGGTGGCATTTTGCTGGAGCAAATATGTGAAGGAACGTTTAACTGAAGCAGACAGAGGTGAAAGAATGTTCTGCTAAAGTAAGCCCATGAAAAGACATGTGACAAAGGATTCTTCCCTAATACCACACATGTATTGGTTTGCCTTACATCGAGTAGTTGAGTTGCATTTGTTGGCACTCCAAAGAGAGAAATGCACTACAAAACTTCTGGTCGTGTGCTGCAGTGTCTTGCTGCTTCCTTGGACTCAGAATGATTGACAGAGTGATGTCAGCTGAGACAAATGCGCGTACTGAGGCAAGACACATGGAGTACACATGATGTGTGGAGGGTATAAACAGGACTCGGAACAGTGACAGAGGTGAACTTGGCTTTCTTATAGAGCTAGCTGTGCAAGGCTTGTGGGTCTCACGTCTTCACTGAGAGACTCAAGCAGAGAACTTCTGGTGCTCGTCCTGGTCCCTCCTGCTGACTTGCACTGAGGCTGAGGCTGAGGCTGAGGCCTGGGTCTCTCTGCTATATGGTATTCCCACTATTGCTAACCTGACTCTCCTAACTGGACTGCTGGTGTATCCATGAAGTGTTTGCTAGTGGATTGAGCTGCCACTGCTAACTGAACTGCTGAATTCCAGAAAACACAGACAAGAGTTGCTCCAAAGAACATTTCTAAGCAGATCTACTTTCCCATATCCTTTCTTTCCCACAACCTCTGGTGGATGGTGAGCTAAAAGGGAGGTTAAAGTGTTTAACAACCATCATTTAAAATAGGTTTTGAAAAAAAAAATAAAGTTATAATCCACCATAGTCAAAATGGCTTAATTTAAGAGATGCTGGGAAGGGTTAATAGATATGTAAATCAATAAAATAAATGTAATCTACCACATGAACCAGACTAAAACACAAAGACAAAATACAACAAAACAAACGAAAAACAAAAACAAAAACAAAAACAAATAATATCCCACAGGATTATCACATCAGAAGCAGAAAAGGCCTTTGACAAAAATCTAAACTTCCTTCATGATAAAAGTCTTAGTGAGACTTTGCATACAAGGAGGCATATACCAATGTAACAAAGGCAATGACAGTAAGCCCATAGCCAACATCATCCTAAAGAGAGAGAGAGAGAGGGAGAAACTCAAAGCATTTCTACTGAAATCAAAGACATTTTCTTTCTTGTGTTAGTATAAGTCATAAGAAATTACATTTAACTGTGTTTAAACCACAGATAAGGGCTAAGAACAGGCAAGGTGTGTGTGTGTGTGTGTGTGTGTGTGTGTGTGTGTGTGTATAATATAATATGATCTACTACAATGCAATACAATATAATCAATATAATATAGTACAGTACAATACAGTACAGTAAGAACAATATTATCAAATACTGTTTTTTTTATGAAAGTTACAGATATAATGAAAATTATCTTCCCAACATGTTAGCTGAGAAATTGATTTTCCAACACATGTGGTGGTTTCTTGCAGGTTGGTGGCTAGCTCATACTTTTCACTAGTTTGTCTTTGGTACATGCAGAAAATAATCAGTTTGAGTTAATGATTTTGGCAAACTCTGATTGGTTAAACAGATGGTTCTATTTCCTTTGGTGAAGGAATATGAAAAAAAGTCTATAAAAAGTGGTTCAAGTTTAGCAAATCCCACTATCAAACAATCTTTGACACAGACAAAAAAAAAGAAGTTGGTTTATTCTCCCTACAATGGAATTCCCCAGCTTTTATCATTAAGAAAGAGAAGTAGACATATGAAGTGAGGCTGAAATGTAAATTTCTTTCCCAAAGTCCACCCATTGGTTTTACCCCACTCATTTCCATCTGCAGCCTCACTCGGCACCAGCAATCGCTGCCTTACTAACTACAGGGCACTGATGCCAAGCTGTGGGATTGCGGCATTTAGATTTGAAAAGTTCAACGATTGGTGTTATAAAACACCAAAAGCCCTGAATTGAGTCATCTGACCCCTTAAGAATTCTAGGCTGGAACATACCACATATCAAATGGCATGGCCCCAAAAGGACATAGCTTACTAAGCTCATTTTCTATTTTTCCTTTATTGGAAGACTAGAGCAGCTGGTATAGTTTGAGCAATCCGCTAAACTTAGAACTGTGGTCAGCAGACAGACACTCGCTGTTTAAAGTCTTGTCTGGGTGTCTACATTCAAATTGCCTAAGTTTTAACTACACACAAAATTGGGCAACTGTCCACGTGTATTAAGAGAGAGTTGGAAGAATCCTTTGTGATTTTTCTACATCAAATATACACATCCTATGAAGAAATCCCCACTAAAGCAGACCTGATGGATGGAGTCTGTCAGTTTCAGTAAGAGGGGAGAGCATACTCACACTCTTTGAGTTTGTATTTTCCATTAGGTGTAAGGGAGTTGGCAACTGCCTCATGTTGGTTTTTATACAGTCCTAACACTGCTCTATGAAGGAGAAAACGGTGACTCCCATTTCCACTGATAGAGTTTCAGATACCTAAATACAATACTATATGTAAATTTTCATAACTGAAAACAAATTTAACCTGGGAGATTTGAGATTGAGAAACAAAGAGGGAACACGGGTACAACCATGACCACAGCAGTGTAAACAGAAACTAGAGCTGCTCTCCTCCCCTCCTGTGACCATTGTGGCACCTGGCATAATTATCACTGGCTCTCAGTCATCATCCAGAAAGAAAACATTCCCAGAAACATGATTGGAAACATCTCTGGTAAAGCCCAGTCACTGCTATGTATTACAGTTTTGATCTTATTTTAAGGTACCTTCTTATTGTTGTTTGGGTTTTATTTTTAGTGCTGAGGATCAAACCAAAGAACTTGAACATTCTAGAAAAATTTTTAACCAGTGAACTACATCCCCAACACCAACAGGTTTTAGAGTTACAGAAAAAATGAATAATCATATATTTTGCCAGCACTGTGACTTATTACATATTCAGATCCCTTTATTTTTAACACTTTATATTGGCATGGTACAATTGCAGGAACAATGAGTCAGTATTTTACTGTGTTGCTATTATCTGAAATCCTTTTATGCTTTACTATGTATCCTTGGTTATTATTTGCTGGGCTCAAAGCCTATCCAGGACTCATTCCATTTCGTTATCGTGACTCTCTATGTTCCTCTTGGCCACGGAGGTTTTGGTTTTCATGAATTTTGACTTCCTTGACAGTTTCCAGGAACACCTGTCAGGTGTTTTGTAGAATGTTGCTCTCCGGGGATTTATCTGATGTTTTCTTCATCCTAAGACCTGAGTTATTGTTTCTTATGAGATGGGTCACAGAGACAGGGCATTATTCTTACCACATATATTATCACCACCGTGACATGGACTTTTACCAACAGTGTCAGTCTCTCCCACTACAGTTACTTTTCTTCTTTGTCTTGCAGAACCTGTTCAGCTCTCCCTGAGTATGGAGCAAGGATCTGCTTCTCTTAGGATGAGATTTCAACCCTGTTTGCATGGAATTCTTCTACATAATATGTGTCTTTTTCTCTTTCAGCCATTCTGATCTGGCCTCCAGTAAGATCCAAGTACATGGTTCCAAGAATTTAAACTTTATAGAAGACCTCATGTCAATTTGTCTATTTGCGGACTTGGCATTTTTTTACAGAGGAAATATTATAATATTAATTTTATAATGCATATAACATATTAATACAATATTAATAAATACACTTTTATCATTTCAGTAACAGTAAGGCACACACTTGCTAACACAAATGATGTCCCCAACAGTTGTCTTCCCATTTCACCAGCTATATGTCAGAATTAAAGAAGTGGAAAGGTGAATGAACGTCAGGAATAAGGCATAACATATAAACCTGAAGTTCTCAATCTGTGGGTCATGAACCCTTCAGAGGTCAATCAACCCTTTTATTGGGGTCAGGCAGTACCATCAGAAGACACAGATGTTAAAATTAATAATACTATCAAATTTACAATTATGAAATAGCAACAACATAATTTTATGGTTGGGGTCACCGCAACATAAATAATTGTATAAAAGCGTTGCAGCATTAAGAAGGTTAGACCCACCATCATGTGTGCCACAGATATTACTGAGATTCTCTGCAAAGAAATAGTTCATTGCTCCAGAGTAAGTTCCCCAGAAATGAGAATCCAGTATCCTTGTTAGCCAATGGAACCCACTGGTCAAGCAAGCAAAAGACATCTAAAGTTTAGAAGTGATTTTGTGGATAAAGTCTGAAGGTTTAGATTAAAAATATATTTATACGGGTTGTCAAACGCTTTTAGCCCCCTTCTAGTCCATCATCTAAGGGTAGGGGGAAAAGAGGTAAATAGGACAAGGGGATGTGGACGGGTTTAGAAGTAGTTCTTTGGGGCAATTCCAATTTCCATATGTCAGCATACCAGCAGTCCAGTTCAGTAGAGTCAGGACAGTCCAGTTCAAAAGTGTCACCAAACATAAATCAGCAGTGGTGGCACCATCCATCAGAAACAGCCAGGCCTCCCTGAATTGGCAGGAATCTCTGGGAGCTGGGATGCCTAGAGAAGTTCTCTGCTGTGCACTGTTCACTGTCACTGTCCATTGAGTCCGATTTATACTCTCTCCAAACTTCACATGTCCTCCCACTGGTCTTGACTCAGAAAAAACAAAAACAAAACAAAACAAAAAAACAAAAACAAAAACAAAAAACATAAAAAACACCATGTTAGTCTGCCTTAGCAAGACACCATGTGGGCCTGCATCACATAACACACCCAGGAACTTCCACTACTGAGGTTTTCTGTCTTTCCAGATTGGGTGTGCATCTTTGGGCCTGCTGGAAGTCCTTTAGTATTTGTCTATCAGCAACAGCTTCAAAAAAAACAAAAACAAACAAACAAACAAACAAAAAGACATAGATTAAGGTGGAACAAGGGTGTGACCTCTGAACAATCTTTCTAGAAACACTAATTAGTGTTAGTGTCTGTATGCTTGTGTATGCATGTGTGTGAGTGAGTGTGTGTGTGTGTGTGTGGTGTGTGCGTGTGCATGGTTGCATGTATCCTTGGATAAGCCATTGAATCTATTCCTCCATTTGGACATTAAGTCAGATTTCATGTCACTAAGGGGTTTGAGGATTTTTATTTCAGCATGTGAGATCTCTGTAGTGATGGCTGCTTTTGATTCTGTGTCTTTTTCCTTAATTGAAGAAGGAAATAAGATTATTCTATCTCCAAATAAAGTTTCATAAAATTCCATTGAATTCGACATAATAACCACTGAGTTTTCATTAACTACCAGCCCCTAGAACAAGGTTTCTTTGGACAGACATGTCCAAAGCTTATGGTTAAATAATAAATTCGTATGATTAACCAGACCCTCACAATAAAAGTGTGGCCAGCACACTAACTGATATAAAATAACGAGAAAAAATATAAGAAAAAGCTGTTTTTTTTCTTTGAATTAAAAAAAATGCCTGTGTTTAGGAAACACCTGAAACTGCCTTTGGATAGTTAAAAGATTTTTCTTGTGTTCGTTTAGCTGGGAGAAGGGAGCTATAGTAAATAAGTGAAAACTTCATTCTACTAGAAAGAGACACTAGTAGGTAATTTTAGGCCCAGAAGGACAGGAGCCTTCTGAAGCTCTTGACCTCTCTAGACTAGACAGTCACCTTGGTTGCTCTCTTGACTATGTAGTTGGATCTATCAAACCTTTCCAAGTGTTATCTTTAGGCTGCCTTTTCAGCTTCAGAAATATAAATATTGAGTATTATTAGAATAAGAGAGTCTTTCAATCAACTTAGGACTTTGTTCTCATGCCCAGCAAGAAGGGCACCCTGTTCTAAGAGATAACACATTCTTAATTTACTGAAATCTCTGCTTCAATCAGATCAGCTGCTGCGGTCTATTGCCTGAGCTGATAGCTCTTATCTGCAGGAACTCAGGAGTCGAGGTTTGGAAGCTGAATTGCTGCCAGTCTCCTTCCAGTCAAGGTCTTCTGGCTCGAAGGTATGGAAGGGCCATTTCCTATCCAGAACATTTGTGGTAAGCATAGGGCCTTTAGGACAAGGCATTTAGTAGGAGAGAGAGAGAGAGAGAGAGAGAGAGAGAGAGAGAGAGAGAGAGAGAGAGAACACATTGAGGGTGTTTACCAGCCATTTCAATATTAAATTCTATTAATCATATCATAGCCAAAAGTGATTGAAGTATTAGTGTGAGATAAACAGAACATGGTGACTGCTGTCTTTTCTGCTAAACAATGGTTATTTCTTTAATAGGTGAAGTTTGTATTATGTGTGTGCTTGTGATCTCATTCACAAATATGAATTCTCTTTATTATTCATGAACCAGCAATCGTGTTTTTTCCTCTGCTGTTGAGATAGTTTAAGCTACTCATGCTGTTGATATTTAGAGCTCAGCCTGACATGTGCTTCCTAAAATGCTCCCTCTCCACCTATGACTATTTTCTCCTCAGAAGGTAGGAGCCTGTCTTTTGCATTTCTTTACCAGTACTTAAGGTCTGATAAATGCTCTGCTTCTAAACACAGATGACCCAAATTCAAGGGTCAGTATGGGGCTGTTGAGTGTACAGAGCCCTATTGCAAGCAGTTGCAGGATCTAATTGTATTCTATCCTGAGTGTTTCATCATTCTTTTCTAAGCAATGCACTCTTTTCCATTATTTGAATAGCCAGGGATGTTACAAACAGTGTTTCCCACCACCAGGCTATATACTTTAGCTTCAGACATGAGGGGTGGGAAATAAAAGCCTGAAAGCCAATGGAATAAGAATAAGATGGATGCACTCAGGAGAATCTCTCTCTCTCTCTCTCTCTCTCTCTCTCTCTCTCTCTCTCTCT
>NC_034601.1:45581865-45591065 GCF_900095145.1 Mus pahari | reverse complement strand
TCCTCCCTTCCTTTACTGATTCAGTATTTTCTCCATGAACTTTTATTTCCAAGTTATCTCTCAACTCTGCCAATAGTAACAATAGGAGGGAGGATTATGCCCCCCCCCAAAGGGGATAGGAACTCCACAGGAATACCAACAGAGTTCATTCTCTGGACCTTCCAACCAAAGAACCACCAGCCAAAGAACATACATGGGCTAGACCTAGGTCTCCCTGCTCATATGTAGCAGATGTGCAACTTGACCTTCATGTGGGTCCTGAACAACTGCATGGGGGATTGGGGTGTACCCCAAAAGCCACTGCCATAACTGGGATATGTTCTATGAGCTGGGCTGCCTTGTCTGGTCTCAAGAGGAGAAGTAGTACCTAGGCTTTCAGATGCTTAAGGTGCCAGGGTACAGGGGGGATATCCAGGGGCCCCCACCTGCTCAGAGGAGGAGGGTAGGGATTGTGGGAGGGATGACTGGAATGGGGGACAGTGAGTAGGATATAAAATGACTAAGTAAAAAAGAAATATATTTTTTACAAAGGCTCCCAGATGTCTTTTTGATTGCCTCTATTATAATGCACCATTTTCCAAATACCTTTCCAACTTGTCAATGGGATGAATCTTCAGCCTTAAGTCTGGCATCTTGAAACACAAGGAGTAAAGCAGCAGACATAGAAGGGAGACCTGTGAAGAATCTCCTGCATCAGTTTCTACCCATCAGGCAAGAGGCCTGTGTTGATAACTAAAGCTGGCAAGTTGGGCCTGCCCATAGGGTATAATGGTAAGGGGAAAGGCGGGACATCATGTTGGTCCTAGGGCTCAAGAAATTTATGTTATAAGAGAAAGAATTTTTTTGTCCTATTTCAAGATTAGATAACATTTAGTATTAAAGTAGATTGGAGTCTTAAGAGCGGTAGATGCAATCAATGAAAGGCTCCACTTAATTTCTAGGATAGCCTATTTCTGGTATTGCTGTGAATCCTTTGATGGGCACACACTTGCTCTGTACAATGCTTACAAGGGAGCAGTAACATTTGTTTCACTGCTAAATTTAACACCATGGTTTACAGGGTAGCATAATACCCTTTATTTCATTTCTTTATCTCCTTCAACAAGTGTGTTTTGAACAACTGATAGATATTTGAAATAGAGTTAAATAGCAGGATACAGAAAAAAAAATGCTATAAATCAACAAGCTCAACACTATCATCTAACCCAGTGATTTAGAAAACTCTACACAATCTTTATTATAACTAATGACTGGAAATGAGAACATTCATAGGAAAGTCAGGCAGTAAGTGGCTCCCATCCCTAGAGACATGACTACCCAGTAGAGATGTGCACCACAGCACTGCTAATGTAGCAATTAATCTAGTAGCTTCTGCTTTCTCCCAAGTGAGGCAAGCAGGGGAGGATTATCACAGATTTAGGCTAATTTCCTTTCATTTAAATGTAATTGAGGACAAGAGAAAACAAAACAGAAAAAAAAATAGATTCTTATGGACCTCCAATTTGCTCATGTGTCTTGTGTTGAAAAGGCAAGACAAGTAAATATTCCAATATTTGTATATTTTTAAATATTGATATTATGTTATGAACTTTGTCAACCCAATGCATGTGTATTATTTCTTGACTGATCAGTAGTAGTTACTCCATTAAAATATTTTAGTAAAATTCACTTTTTTGAAAAGGAGTGGGGCAAGTTAAGTATGATAATAAAGACAATGCTTGTGAAGTCACACATAGTATAGAGATCAAGTATTCCAGGCTGATAGCGCCATGCTGGCACAATGGATGGGCCTGTGCTAAGTGACTATACAGAAAAGTGCTGAACACTGTATGGGGACACTGATGATCTAGAAATCATGATTCATTTATCCCTTGAATTGAGACATAAACATTGTTTCATGAGCTAAAAGAAATAGAATATATAGAAAAAAGCATGCTGTAATTTTTCTCAATATGCATCATGTTGTGTTCTGAAGAAAGGCTGACCATTATGGCTTATCAATTATCCTGTGATATAGTGTTCTTTATCACATCATGAAATGTCTCCACCTAGAAAGCTAAGGGTTAGGTGAGACTCTCCCTGGAGAAAAACTGACCAGATTAGAAGCTATCTTGTGTTTGCTTGTTTCTTTGTTTTACCTCAGTGAACATTGAAAGAAATAACCTTTCAGAGCTTCTGACCTACTCTTAGTCACAATTGTAATGTGAAAGATACTTGAGGAGGAACCTATTTTTCTTAGAAGAAAATTATTAGAATTAAAATTAGAATTAAAATTATTTTTAATTAATTAATGTATTTTTTACACACCATATTTTATTCTCCCCTCCCCCTCCACCCTCCAGCTGTTCCACATCCTAACCCTCCTCCCCACACCCCTGTCTCCATGTGGATGTCCCCATCCCCATCCCACCTGACCTCTAAATTCCCTAGGGCTTCCATTCTCTTGAGGGTTAGGTACATCATCCCTGAATGAACACAGCCCCGGGAGTCCCCTGCTGTATGTGTGTTGGGGGCCTCATATCAGATGGTGTATGCTGCCTGTTTGGTGGTTCAATGTTTGTGAGATCTAGGGGGTCCAGATTAATTGAGACTGCTGGTCCTCCTATAGGGTCGCCCTCCTCCTCAGCTTCTTTCAGCCTTTCCCTAATTCAACAACAGGGGTCAGCTGCTTCTGTCCATTGGTTGAGTGCAACTACCTGCATCTGACTCTTTCAGCAGCTTGTTGGGTCTTCCAGAGTGCAGTCATGCTAGGGAGAGAGAACTTATAGAGCCACCTCCAGCAGGAAGACAGTACATCAAATGAGGGGGGGGGAGGGCATCCCACAGTCACAGCCCTGACCCATAATTGTTTCTGTCTGAAAGAATTACAGGGATGGAAATGGAGAGAAACCTGGGTTGAAAAGAAGGTCCAGTGACAGGCTCAAAGTGAAACCAGCTCAAGGGGAGGTCCCAAGGCCTGACACTTTTACTGAGGCTTTGGAACCCTCACAAAAAGGGACCTAGTATGACCACACTCTGGAAGGCCCAACAAGCACTTTATACTACAATTTTGATTTATATCTAAATCAAGTGGATTGGAGCTATAGATAACAAAATAAGATTGATATAGAAATATTCTCTTTACTTTTTCAATTTAAAGAATTATTTAAACATATGAAAACTTCAGCAGAAACATAAGCAATATTCACAATTATTAGAAGTTTGAAAATATATTTTTTGTTACCTGACCTCCGTTAAAAAAGTTGGCAACTGATACACAGGAATAGTTCAGTTAAAATCATTGATTTTTTTTCTTTCTCATTTTTACTTTTTAAATTCAAAGCTATAATTTGGTATTTTATCATTTTTATCAAGTTTGCTCTTTGATACTCTTTTGCATGTATAAAATACATATTTTTTTTTGTTTTGCATGGTGTCACAATTTAATATACCATTAACTCCTGCTAGATAAGTGGTAGTATAAAGCAATTGTTTCCTGGAAATTGTAAAGCATTTTTTTGTGTTGGCCTAACATATATAATGTCCCCTCAGAGATAAATAATAACATTTTATAACTTTTTATGTTTCAGTAGATTGTTTTTATTATCAAAAGAAGGCTGGTGTGTTGAGAAAAGAAGGAATCACGGGTAGTTTTTCCTGGCTCGGACCCCTTGTCAACATTGCAGAGAGTCAGTGGATGAGGACTACGGATATGTAAGATGTTCCAAGGACAGCTCTGATACTTATGTTCAAAGCAAAAGCCATTTGAGTCAGAAAATATGTCCAGTACCCATCTTGCCTATAGTAGCTACACCATTGTCTTACCTACAGTAAAATACTGTGTATGTTGCAGAAGATAAAAACATTCAATGTGAAATGTAGTTACATTTAAACTGAATTAACTTTTATGAGCTACTTAATATTCCACAATTTAACACTTGATTATTAGAGACATAGTAAATGTGTTATTACTAGCTCTTTGATGTTTCCTAACCAGTTGATGACGCAAGGCTATTAGGACTGTTATTAAATACACCAAATACCTGGGTGCTGGGACCTCAGGGTATTTTTCCTTCCACTGAATCATTATGCCTTGCTTCATTTGGTTTTGGTTTGGTCAGTTTACCCCTTTTCATTGACCTTCATTTTCACTGAACCATGTGCTCTTTGAGTTCAAGACTGAATAGTGACTGTGATGATGCACACCTGGAATCTCAATCAAGGAAATCTCAAGTTCAAGATCAACCTGATGTATGTGGTGAGACTCTGGGACCAAACCAGAACAAAGGAAACAAAGGGAAGAACAATGTAAACCAGCCAGGTATAGCTGTTCACGCCTGTAATCACAGCACTTGGGGGGCTGAGGAAGGGAGCTTGCCAGGAATTTGAGGACCGTCTGGACTACAGAATGAGATTCTGTCTCAAACTTATAAAACAAAGCAGAGTAAAGCAAAACAAATACAGATGTTACAGTTAGCTAGGTGGGCTTTGAGGGGCGGTGGCTCTTCCAGTGTTCCGAGGAACTGGCTATCAGAGAAGACCTATGATTGGCTCACAGTGATTTGTAGTAAATGTTGAACTCGAATTGTTTCTCTGTCATTCATGACTGAACGTAGGTATTGGTAGGCTTGACAAATAATAGGTTCTTGTCAACCATGTCCAGGACAAATGTATAAAAGATGCACCTGCCATTGTGAGGGTGCAAAATGTAATCTTGTTATTTATGAACCAAAAGCACATGCTTAAAATTAATCATAACATCCCCAAAGACAGATGAGTTTATTTTCACTTGAGAGAGAAGGAAATTGATTCTCATTAAGGGGTAAAGCTGAGATGTCAACTGTGGTCTCTCTGAAATCAGCACCATTAGTGTGCTGGTCCTCAGTCCTATTCGAACTCATTTCAGCTGCTCTGTCTTTAAACCAAGATGACCTGTGAAAACATGATTTTCTCTGTCACCTCGTACTTTACATACTTTCTAGTTCTCCATTGTATTTCAAATAGTATGAACTTACATGGACACACATGTACATACTTCAATTACTGCTCAACACAAATCAATTCATTTGCATGTACTTTATAATACTTAATAGCCATTCATAAGTACAAAAATGGTTGCTTGAGAAAACTGAATTATGCCAAACTGAAAATGCCAACATTTCTATTCAAATAAAACGATTCTATTGGTTTACTATTCCACTTCGTGTGTTTTCTCTTGTTTGTTTCTAAAATTTCACTTTGTATATCATTTCAGAAACATATTTTAACATACAAAAACACACAGCAGGTGCCACATAGTTCACACAAATTGAAAATGATGACTCTTATTCTAAATTTACTAATATTATATTTTATTTCTGAGTTAAAAAATAGTTTGGTGATTCAAGTTAATATGCTGTAAAAACTGAAATCTGGCCATTTGGCATGCTAGATTTTTTACATGGGCAAAACCTTTCCTTGAAACCTGGTTTTGTCTAGACCCATATTGTTTGACCATTGTTTTTAAGGAGCAGGGTCAAGACCCAGGAGAAACTTACCTTCTCACTACTTAAAATCAGAAGGTCTTTAATGCAGAGATAGGTGGCCATTGTCTAATGAGAAAGAAGCTCTTAATACCTGGTGTTGAAGTTCTTTGTCCCTAATGTCAGTGACAATGACAACAGCAGATGCACTTTATTCATGTGGGCTCAGGATGGGCAGATAGAGTTGAAGAACTGACAGAGGACAGTTAATGAGTTAATTAATGAGATGAATACTACTGGAGACTAATGTAATTTATGCAACTATGCTAGCTTCTGATTAGCCTTCTCTCCTCTCTCACCTAAATAAAGACTTACTTTCCTTGTGGTATCTGAGTTTTCTTGGAGAGGAAATGCATAGTGGGAGCATAACAAGCAGGCAACATGGTATTTGCCTTCATTTATTGAATTTGAACAAGTGGAAAGAAAAAATCCTGAGAACAATATTGTGTTCATAAATAAAACCTTTAGAAGAAAAGTCTTACAATGTAAGTGTGTAAGCATTTTTGTTTATTTGTTTGTTTTGTTTTGTTTTTCCTTTTAGAGGAAAGTATCTGTAGCTGGAATTTGGGTCTTTAACCAGAATGACACCTTATTCTTGCCACATTCCTTGTAACACATTTTCCTTTAAATTTATCTCCACCCCTAGATTTTGTTTTTGCAAAGAATATGAAGCATGCATTAAGCTCAACAATACAATGAAAATCCAATATTCAATAGCACACATCCTGGATGATGGCTCTTTAGGTTCTACCCAAGAGTGACCCACAAATTCATCTTGCTGGATCCTTTGTTTGCATGGATTGACAGGTGGTGAGCTCAGGAAGCCCACAATTGAAGAAATTCACTGACGGACAATTTCCTGGCCACACACATATATCTTCTCACAGCCTATAAGCCCCCCCAAAACAGTCAAATAGTCCCATTTAGGTTTAAAGAGGCTATAAAATACAGAAGTGCACATAGAGATTTGTTAAGGGCAAAGATATATGCCACAGACAGCCAGTTTTAGAATAGTCCAACAGAGAGTAACAATATTTATGACAAGAGACATAGAGAAAGAATATTTCACATCTAAAAGCTATTTATATTTTTTTAATGTGGGGGGGTGTTTTTCAAAAATAAAGCATCAAAGACATGCTTTGCTACCTATCAGTGTCCATATATGGATTTAATTCAGAACACTGTCAGTAAATTGTTCATTTATCACAGAAAAAAACTGCTTAGGGAAATGTGATCTGTTCCTTTCACTGTCATTTGACAGATGTAGCGGGTTATTTTTTTTTTCCCCCATCCATTTCACTTTCATCCAGTTCTTTGAGTTTTCATTTAATTTATCACATATACAAGGCACACTTTCAATATTCCTGTCCTCCAAACCATATCCTTCTTGCTAAATTGAAGTTCAGAACCCATTTCAGAGAAGCCTCTCAAGGGAAATTTTCCTCAATTAACTACAAGTTATTCTTTGATCCTTCCAATCCCTTCCTTATCACTCTCTGTCAGGATATTTCTTTGTGTATATTCATATTCAGTGAATACTAACCTATATCATCTTTTCTGACAGATTATAAAGTTCTCAGAATATGAGTTGAATTTAATCTCAACTATACACTTTAGGCTCTTCCTATGGTGCTAAGCATTGGTGAATGCAAATGTCATTGACCTTAATACAAAAACTTGAAATTCCTCAGATATATTTGGAATCTCATGATGACTGAACTAAATTCCTTGATTAATTTCTTCCTGTTCATCAAAGAAGTACATTTGAATAGATGGAAAATAAATCATTTAACAGAGTAGGTTTTATAGCTATTTTCAGCTTTGTAATAATGAAGGACAAATTGGGAGAAATGTTGATACTCAGAGACATTAACGTATTCAAAGGATTCCAGAATGCATTGTGAATGATTCTAAAGTATAAAAGTAATTAACATTAAACAGCAAATAATAGAAATTATATTATCTCCAAAAAACAGTGCATGCAAAATGCAGTAGTGAGTCTGAGAAAGGCTGTTGCCAAGAGAAACACACTGTGTTTGTTTTTCCAGCCATAGGAGCTTGCTAAAAATTCTAATACTCTCATGGTCAGATTTAAACTATCCCTGAGTAGTGGTGAATATTTTCAATCGAGTTACAAAACAGAACACAGGGCCCCCAATGGGGGAGCTAGAGGAAGTACCCACGGAGAAGAAGGGGTCTGCAACACTATAGGAGGAACAACAATGTGAACTAACCAGTACCCCCCAGAGCTCCTGTCTGTATCTGCATATGTAGCAGAGGATGACCTAGTTGGCCATCATTGGGAGTAGAGGCCCTTGGTCTTGCAAAGATTATATGCCCCAGTTGAGGGGAATGCCAGGGCCAGGAAATGTTAGTGGGTGGGTTGGGGAGCAGGGCAGGGGGAGTGTATAGGGGACTTTTGGGATAGCATTTGAAATGTAAATGAAGAAAATATCTAATAAAAAATTGTTTAAAAAAACAGAAGTGTTTTTTCCTACTGACTTAGTCCTACTGTAGTATTTCTTTCCTGTGTATACTTTTGTCTTATTTTTCTAAGGTCATATATGAAATATTCTTCCTTAAAGAACAGGAGAGAAATTGGCAAAGTGGCTGTCCACATATATGTAGCCAGTAGTTCTTCACTTAAAACATTTCATTCTCCATGTGTTTACAGATGCAGTGCTAGTTCTGGTGGTGAGAAATGTAATTGTAATTTGAGGGTAGAATTGTGTTTGGAGTACCTCTATATTTTTCAGTGTAAAGTTGGAGGTTTGAATATCTGTTCTCAAGACCTGAAAGTGGCTATGATTATTTTACCTTATGCATGTCAGAACTCCTAAGAACTACTGGAAATCATTACTGACTGATTCAGATCATGCGCCTTACTTTTTGCACAAGAGGAGGTGCCTATGTAGAAACACTCAGATTTTAGTACAATGATCATTCACCAGATTAACTAACTCACTGTACAAATGTATGCATAGATGTATGTATATATGTTCATCTTCTTTGATTGACACCATTTACTACACAGGTTGCTTCTATTTTTTTCAAAAAGTATTGTTCCTTTGTAAATTCACAAATATTCATTTGATTCTAATTTCATCATCAAGTATATTTCAGAATGCATGATTCATACTTACTCTGAGGGTTTACAACTTTACATTGTGATTATGGGTAATTTTTAAAAAAGTTTTGATGCTTTGGAGGTAAAAAGAATAGTTTTCTTAATATAAGTCAACAAAACAAACATGGTATTATGAAGTCACAAAATTTTGGATGAATAGTGCAGTAGTTATAAATGAGTGAACAGTGACTCTCAGGTGAACTGTAACCTTTCCTTCCTTCCTTCCTTTCTTTCTTTCTTTCTTTCTTTCTTTCTTTCTTTCTTTCTTTCTTTCTTTCTTTCTTTCTTTCTTTCTTTCTCTTTCTTTCTTCCTTTCATCAAATAAAGTCTAACAGAAGTCAAACTGAAAAAGGAAACTTCAGTTGAAAAAATGTCTCCATCAGGTTGTTTTGTAGGCAAAAGATCATTGAATATTTTCTTGACTATTGCAAGTGCCATCCCTGAACAGCTGGAATAAAAATCAGTCTGCACAAGATAGTAATTCTATTCCTTCATGACCTCTTTTTCAGTGCCTGCCTCCAAGTTCATGTTTGATTTCCTGTCCTGACTACCATTCATAATGTACTGTAAGA
>NC_034601.1:45540317-45581717 GCF_900095145.1 Mus pahari | reverse complement strand
AAGGAAGGAAGGAAGGAAGGAAGGAAGGAAGGAAGGAAGGAAGGAAGGAAGGAAGGAAGGAAGGAAGTGGAAAAAGCATGCCCCATCCTCAGTGAAAGGCTCAGTCCAGCAAGGCTCCTCCTCCAAAGGTTCATCCATATTCCCAAACAGTGCCACCAACTGGTGGAGAGTATTCAAATCACCGAGTCTACTGGGACACTCTAAGCACTATAGTGATATTTAATTTTTTTCTGTTGTTCATTTTTGTTATTCGGTAATCCATTTTTCTGAGATGATCAACATTGTTGTAACTAATATCTCTGTCATTTATCCAGTTAGAAATCTTATGATTCATGATATAAGCTAGTCTTAGATAAGAGGCAACTTAAGAAGTAGGAAGATCAGAAGCATTAACTAAATACTGAGTTTTAAGTGGCTGCCTAATAGTATGGGCTCAACTCACCTCTCCCCCTTAAAAAAGAAGGAAAGAAAGAAATGAAAGAAGGAAAGAAAGAAAAGAGATAGTAAAGAAACAAAATTTAAAAGAAGATAAAACAAAAGAACAAGCAAAAACTCATGTTTATTTGTGTCTCCTTGTCATAAAGATCTTAGCAATAGACCATGGGTGCGGAACCAAGTTATGTTCTCTATTCCAAAGTTACTAGAGTGTCATGGAGAGTGACAGTTAACTGAGATTACGTAGGACCCTAGACAGAAACCAAAGTAGTCTCAAATTTTTGTGAAAATTTCCACGAGTTCTTTTTCTAATTTGAGCTTCAGTAAGTTGTCCTTTTTGGGTTTCTACCTGTTTATTCTTTATGATTATGACTTACTTGCACACTCTTCTTACACACTCGCTGCTTTCCAAGGCCCTTGTTCTCATTAAGTTCTCAGGAAGCTGTGATAGATAGGCTTGGATAGACAAATAGGAGGAACTGCAACTTTTCTTTAAACTTCACACATTTCCAATCCCTACCCAGACAATAAAACATAGATTGTGAAATAAGACTTAAGTATTGTTTATTTCAAAAGTATACCCATATCAATGATTAGCTTATTGGAGTCAGTACATTCAAATCTTCTGCAAGCAAGAGTGTCCATTTCATTGGTTAATGTTAAACTATGGCTCCATCAATAAAATTGAACTTGCAGTCACTTTTTAAAAATTATCCGCTCTTAGTCTTGTCCTATTGTTTCTATTGAGCCCAATAGGATGGAGAAGTACCATGAGTTCAAATAATAATTCATGTAATTATTATATGTAATCAAGAACTGAAAAAAATTTCAATTTTTAACAAATGAATGATCCAATTTCACCATATGAGATTAAGCTCTTTGGGAAAGGGCATGTCTTCTATATTTGTATCTTTGACAAAGTCCACTTGAGCAGTTATTGAGAATATTTTGTTAAGCACTAGATTGTTTTTATTTGTGGGGTTCCTATGATTACCATATTAGTGTTTCTGTCAGATATTTTATTTGAAACTTGAGGATCTGAGTGTTATGTAACTCACCCAAAGGACAAACATGGAAGTTCCCACAAAACTCATTAACGCCAAGGAGAACATTGAACTGAACTGCTTGGGAAAGACAGAAACCAGGGAACAAAGCCCTTTTAGAATTACAAAGATTGTCTGAATTTTTCCTGAGTACATTTTATAGATTCTATATACAGTTGATGGTAATAACATATAACCATAAATTTCAAATAATACCAAGATAATTTGTCTTTAACCCACATTTAAAATAATGCATGAATGGAAAAATATGAACAAAATGAAGATAAGATAAAAAACTTTTATCCTAATTATATAATTTTTCCTTTAATGTTTAACTCTCCTCCCTTTCCTCTTCTTTCTCCTCACTTTGTCTCTACTTTTACTATTGGGGGAGCATAAATCAGTGTACACTCCTATATAAGCTCACAGGTATGCAAATATAGATTTAAATTCAGTTTATTAATTCTGTTTGCTTATTTTACTCAAGGGTTTATAAATGACTCATTTTTCTATATTTTTGTTATAGGTCTAAACAGCAAATCAACAAAGTTATATTAATATTTCTTTATTATTATTTACTTTTAAATACTTGAAAAATAGTCTGTGATACAGATTTGTTACATTTTTATCATCTTATGTTGAATGGCCATGGCTTCCATTCATTTTGTTTAGATACGCTTAGTAAATTGTCACACTTAAATCGCCTGTGTGTATTCCGTGCTCTCTGCTACTTTGCTTTAAGGTTAGACTAATATAGTGAGGGTTTTCCTATATTGAAGGGTAAGAATATCTTTAATTTAAGAGATTATACATTTCAAAGTGTAAAGCTTTGATTTTACACTTGCCAGTCAAGCCTCTATCTTTCTACATTGCTGCGGGGCCTCTTGAGTGTGATGTGATGTCTCTCTTTTATTTTAATTTGCATTTATCTGATTAGCAGCAGATTTGAGCAACCTTTTCATACACTTGATCATTTGAAGATGCTCTGTGAATTGATTCTTTATGTACTTTTTCTATTGAACTTCTATTCTCAGCTCAACACATTATCAGTGCAGTGTGCATTGCCATAACAGCCTTCTGTCTTGTATTCTCTAGCATGTGTATTTTTTTCAAAGACTATTGTATGCTTTTTTTATTTTTATTTTTTTGTCTCTGTTATCTTTGTTGCCAATTTATGTCCCTTATCCCTTCCGGTTTCTAGATTTTTTTTTTTGTTCTTAAGTAAAAACACGGTCACATTTCATCAAAGATATTCATATTTTGTCCTAGAATTTTACAAATGAAATATTGCTGTTTTAATTTCCATAAGACTGTCCTAAGAAACCCATTCATTCATACGTCAAACATGAATTGGTAATATATTATGCCAAGCTGTTTATTGGTCATGCATCCCTTCCTCTGTGAACTAAAACATGACCTTTGACAAATATGAAATCTACTGAGTACTTGGATTGAATTCTAGATTATTATTTGTTATTCCTATAGATTCATCTATGTATGTCACATCGATAATGCAATAATTTGGATTTTACATTTTATATCTATGTCATTTATTTATCTTTACAAAATAATACAAAATAACTAGGTTATATAATTTTATGGTTATATCTTATATGTTATATGAACAATTTATAAAATATACTCAAAATTTTAAGACAATTTTTATAATTCTATAATTCACATCTAAAATTCTGAGTAATGTTGAAGAAGCCCACACATTCATTTCAAAGCATCAATATTTTATTATAATTCCACATACAAAAGTTCATTTGTCTTTCTACTTGTTGAAAAACAATGGTTTATATCAATGAGATTTTACAGTTCTCTTCATGCATCCAAAATTTAAACATGTAAAAAAGACATCATATGGCAGTTACTCAGTTCCCCAAAATTTATAGGATCTGCTATCATAAGAGAAATTCACAAGTCTGAGTTTATGTGCATGAATTTGTGTCCCTGTGTGTGAGTATGTGCTTTGTTGAAAAGACATATCCATTTTCCCTACATCACAATCCACAGAGAAATGATGGGTTTTCCTGCCTTTAATTACCTGAGTGTAGGTTGTCTGTAAGCTCATATATCATTAGTGTGATCTTCTCTAGAGTCAATGCCCTTATTCTATCTTTCTTCACCTATTTTCATTAGTCATAATGGTACATAGTCTTTTGTTCCAAACATATTCATACAATTAAATACTTACATGAACATTTAGAACAAAATATAAATCTGATAAGTGGTATAGATGTGATGCTATAGACCTTTCCTCTATCCTCTGTCTCCCTCCTTTCCTCTCTACCTATTTATCTGTACACAGGTACATTTCCTAAAATATAAAAATGCATTTCAATTTTAATCAAAAGGTTTTATATACTTATTTTATTGATTATCTAAGAAAAGTTCATATTTGGACCATGGTTCTCTAAGTTTATGGACAAAATAATAAATGCTACCAAAAAAAAAAAACCCATTCAAAAAAGCAAATGAAAATTCAAGACATCAGTAAGTGCACATCAAGCTATTTGATTACCAGAGATTGTGATTATGGACCCACACAACTACTGCAGTTAGAATCTTGCCCTGTTAGAGTTGCTGCTTCACTTGTAAGCCAAGTACACACTTTTATTAAAACACTACAAGAGATGCTGAGTTGTTCTCAAGACTTGATTTGTCCATCAGAAATTAACAATAAGAATAGATTATGTAATTTATATGAATCAATAATATTAATATTTATATTAATTGATATTTAACTTAAATATTACAAAACTCATTTAGGTCAGTTGTTGAGGTTTTCATCACCATTTGTCAATTCCTGCATTATAAACATTCCTAAAATCCATTATGAGGAAACATTTTAAGAAAGAAAAATTCTGTGCTTAAAACTGACTTCTTTAATGATGCTAATGAACTATTGAAGACTGTATAAATTAAATTTCCCACCACTTTTCTGTGAGCTACTTTGCATGTTATATTAGCAGCTCTAAACAGGGTCAGTGCTGATTCTTAAAATGGAAAGACACTTCTGTCATTTAGTGAGTGGAAGTCAGGCAAGCTTCTGACCCTGGACTCCTACAACACTGAATCATGCAGTCTAAAAAAAAAAAAAAATATTTCCAGTGATGAGAAATTCTGCTTTTCAGAGATTTTGTGGCCACCAACTGGAACACAGCTTGTGAGGCATCTGCAGGCCAGTGCCTTGGCTCTGATAAGCAACCTTGTGGATAGACATTGCTCTTATCATTACTGCTAATCATCTGAAGTCATTCATTCATTTTTCCTTCATTCATCCATTTCATGGAGTGCTTGGTATTGCTGTGCAAAAGGATAAAGTGGTATATTTCAACACAGCAGAAGCTAAACTATATGTATTAGCAAAATGCCTCTGAGAAACTATAGAGGAAATTTTACTGATAAATGTCAGTATGCCCAGCCATTTAAGTCTTAATGTTTACTCTCTCTCCTGGGAGTGTTTTTTCTGGTCATTAAACCTTTTTATCAGAGTAAAGAATCAAACTAAGCCATTTAAAACAGCTCCACCAATGTTCTAAAACTAATGATTCCCTAAATGATTCTATAGAGAGGGACTTTCTTTTTAAAAAATTGATCAGATATAGTACAATAAATTATATGACATAATATATGAAACAATTTCAAGACAAGAAAAAAAAGAAAGACATACATTCGCTGAGTTAACTCCTTTACTTTTTGGATGACCAAAATGACAGGAATGTATGAACTCTTCCTTTGAGAGTGATTAGGCGTCTCCTAGCTAACTCACATTGGCTTTGTGTAGCAGCTCCAACTCGATTGGATTTGCAACAGAATCTTTTTGTTAATGAATATGTTCTGATTTAGCAGAAGAAAGCTATATTTTAGTTAAAGTTTAATATTAGATTAGTCATTCCTTACTGAGTTTATACAAAAACAACTGCATCAATTTGATCATTAGGAAGATGCTGCGGTACCTTTACCAAAAATAGCCTTGGGAACCTATTAGAAATTCAACTTCTTGTGCTCCAGATCAGACAGCACCAGGACTGTGGGTCTGAAAGAGCAATGGGAACTTTAGCACAGCTTTCTAGGTGCATCAGAGGCAAAGTGAATTCTCTGAGCAGCTGTTATGCTAAAAGAGGAAGTCAAAAAGCCTAGCTAACAAAAGAGGAAGCTGCCTTTTAGTGATTCCTAACACTGAATATTTCATAGGGTTTATTTTGTATTCCTCAAAATGTTTCCTGTTTAAAGCATATGAAGAAAGGGGTGAATTCTGGGTTTAAGCAAAGTTCTACTCTAGCTGGTCTACTATAGTGATCTTGAACACAAGAGAATCATCTTGCTTTTATAAATATTTTAATTGATTAAAAGTAGATAAATTAATAGAATTTAGATAATATATAAAAGTAGATAAAACATATAAAGTATTTGGCACACATGGTTTACAGAGATAAACCCACAAGGGAAGTAGATATTTATAGCCATTTGGAATACTTTCCCCCTACAAATATCTTGAGGTGTCTTAGTGACATAGCACTAGAGAAAGGTTGTAATCCATGCATTTGAAATCTTATCGTTCTAAGGTCATCTTCTGTTTCCATCTCAGACACTTTAAACTGTCAAGTTCTCGCAACAGTTCTATGAAGAAAGTGCTATTGTTTTCTCTGGCATGGAGGAACTAAGGTAAAAAGAATTTGTTTATTCAAGTTGCGCACCTAGAGACTGTTAGGCACAGACAAGAAGATGGCAGAAGACACCAGAATCTTCTCAGTTGATATCCTGGGGATACAGCTCTTTGGTTGAAGAATGGCTTAGGTTGTTTTTCTCAGTCAGTTGATTTCCTCTTGGCTTAGAATGTCCACCAATCTTTTCCTTCTTCCTTATGCAAGCTTAACCAGTGCCCAGTTCTGGAAGAGCCCAACCAGGTTTTTTGCTCAGGTATCTGGTTGAGTGTTTATTAAGACAGGCAGGCAGCAATGGAAACTGCTCCTTAATATCAGCAGGGGAAGGACAAAAGGAAAAAAAAAACCCAAACAAGAAAAGAGCTGAAGTCTGCATTTGGACTTAGATGGACCTAAGCACCAGCAGTGCTAACTTTCCCATTTGTGTGTACTCTTTAACCTTTTAATCTCAAATTAGAAGCGCTTGGCTCTTGAAGGCTTCAGGCTATGTTTTTATGTTAAATGTTTAATTTTTTCTGATCACAGATTATGTGTCTAGAGTGAGAGAGGAGACAAAGCAAGAGAGAATATATCTTAATTTTTTTCAGTAAAATAAGTCAAGGCTTCAATTTGGGATTTTTACTGTCTAGGGTTGGAATGAAGCATAATGCCTTGGTGTCTGGGGAGTATGGCACAAAAGAGTGTTCCTCTAGTTTTAAAGCAGCAAGAAAGAACCAAGGTCCCAAGATACACTTTAAGCGTATGCCTTCTCCAATGGCAACACTATCTTCTAGGCAAGCCAGTTATCAGTAGATTAATATATGGATGAGTTATCACATTCAAAGATTCAATCATTTGTCAATGAACTTCTGATCACTGCTCTGCTGAGGATCTAGACGTCACTGTGTGAGCTTTTGGGAAACTTCATGTGCAAACCACAAGGGCACAAATGACAAACATCACAAATTTTTAGTGATGGGTAGAAAGTGAAAAATTGATGTCATCGAAGTTTTCCTAAAAGGAGTGGTTATCAGAAACTTGTAAGAGTAGACTGATGGCCAGCTAGTTAGTGGGTATGCTGGTATAGCTTAGTAGGTTGGATACAATCTGTTAGTCTATTACATAAAACAATCAACCTAATTAACAGTGATACACAATGCATTTTAGTCAGTCATTCTTAACAAATACTGCTGTAGCCAAAGCATTGTGACAAGACTCACACTGGAGAAAGTGGTTGAGATGAGACAAACACAGGAACTAGTGAAAACCAGGAGCTCACAATCTGATTTGTAAATGGTAAATAGACAGTGTCCCCAATAGTAAAAATATTGGGTATTACTTCTGTAAGTTGAACTAGAATGAACAAAATAATAATAATTGCACTCTCTGTAATAGGGAACGCTAGAGATTGAATCCATTCTTTCAATACATATTCTCTATAATTTAAGGTATCTAAGACACTTTTCTCCATTCTGAAAAACAACACCAAAGAAAACTGTCTACCCAAGTTCATTTAGAAGCCAGGTTTCCAATGTATGTCAAAAAACCCACATACCTATTTCAAATGACTCTTTGTTAGTCTCATACAATGCAGTATCTGATATATATTTTTCTAATTTTTTCTTAGCTGACGTACTACTGACACATTTATGGATCATTTAAATTGGACATTTTTCTGAACAATTCATGCCAATTCATTGAGATGGAACAGATATACAGCTGAGGTAGGATTTAAAAAATACTTAGAAGAAATATGAACATAAGCTAATATTTTTCTGTCACTGTCCATGATTGTCTGAAATTTCAGTTTTAAGATTTACATTCATCTTCCTTACATAGACTTTCCAAATGCTCTTAGTGTAGTTCAAGAAACAGAGAGACACATCAAAATATTAATGCAAGCATACTCGTATAATAAAATGTGATATTCAATAAGCTCTCATCTATTTCCTGTGCATAAAGACTTTGGAAAATTAAAAAAGAAAATCAAGCTGGGCAGTGGTGGTACATGCCTTTATTCCCAGCTCTTGGGAGGTAGAGGCATGCAGATTTCTGAGTTTGAGGCCAGCCTGGTCTACAGAGAGAAACCCTGTCTCAAAAAAAAATCCAATTCACAACTGATGGTCAGGTCATAACATTCCCTTTCCTTGTCATATTGCAAACCTTTGATTGTCCACAATGTAGTAAAACCAGGATTCACTGAATCAAGGAATGTTAGCTGCTTCCCATTAGCCTGATCCTGATATATTTATAAGATGTATATTGCTGAAAATAATTATAGAGCATTATAGAGACAACCACAATTTTAGTGAAGATGAAGAAGTTCATTGTATTACAAAGTAGTCAGTATTATAAAAATATTCAGAAGGAATTGCCTTAGTTTTATAAAACTGCACAATAAGGAATCATAATGTAGTTGGCTAAAACATTCTTTTGTGCTTCTGGACATTGTAAGACTTCAGGCAGAACTTTAGAATAGCCAGGATAACTCTAACAATCCAAAAATTTCTCCGTTGTTTCCTCCTAGCTCCTGATGGTTCCTAGAAGCCCTTGGATCTTATTAGCTTATAGGTTGGACACTTCAATCTCTGTCTTCATTGTTTCTTGGCCTTGTATTTGTCCATGGTTTGTCTCACGCATATGGTCAGCCTTTATTGGAGCAACATTGCATCCAAAGCCACTACGATCTCATTACAGTTTAATTTTACCTTTTAAGAGTGTTCCAGATTGTATCATGAGGAAGCAAGATAGATATAACATTTGAGAGGACACCATCCTAGCCACTAAAAGGAGTTATGTGACTTAGAAAAAAGTGCTTTATGATAACTCAGGAAATATTAATAAACACTGGGTGCTACTTCTAAAGATAGAAGCTTTAATCTCACTCAAAAGGCATAGTCAGTAAGGTATCTGAATGTCTTACTTACCAGTAAGAAAATGGAGAGTAGAGGGTCTGCATTACTGCTATGATCTTGCAAGTTTTATCTAGAGAGTATAGGATTTTTGGATGCTATTGTGATTTTATTCTATTCTATTTTATTTTGGGTGAGAGCTTGCTATGGTTCATTAAAAGTTAGAGACTGGTTCAATCAGCATCTGAGTTTGCTCTCGGTTGCTGTGTTAAACTACATGACCAAAGCAACTTGACGGCGTAAAGGGCAGAGTTCATCTTCAGCTCACAGTCTTATCATTTAAAAAAAAAAAAGTCTAGGCATAAACTGAAGTGGAGGCCATGACATTGCAACTCATGAACACTAGTCCAGACATGGTGGTATCACTCACAGTGAAAGGAGCCCTCCCACAGCAATCATAAATCAATAAAGTCTCCACGGACATGTCCCCAGGCAAATCTGAGGGAGACAATCTCCCAACTAGGTCTCCTCTTCCTAGGTGACTCTGTCATGTGTCAAGTTATCAAAAACTAACAAGCACAGCAAACACATTGGAAACATAGACTATATTTTCTAATGCTCCTTGAAATAAATTTAACACCTTATATTTTATTTTAACTAGTAGAATCTGAATCACAATGATATAGGCTATGTTGATTTCCTCAGAGGGCGTGGGGGAATGAGACAGGAACCAATGAAATAACTCAGAGTCATGGAGTTATTGCTCATAATCAGGCCCTAGAATCCTCTTACTTTTTTACAGGATTGGAACAGAAATATAAGCTTTTGTTTTGTTATGTTATTAAAAAGTCTGAGGGCTATTTGTCAGGAAACTCAGTGTTAGTTACCTTTGCTACTATCTTAGATTTAGGGATTTGAGCAGACTGTATAGATGGTGCAATTTACCACCTCTCTTTAGGTAGTAGAAAAAAGGATAAAGAGAACTTTCCTCCAATTAAACAGCTAGTTAGTAGTTAGTACAATAAGGCTAAAAGTTCAAAATTCACACCAGAGTTTCTTTGCTTGACAAAGCTGGTAGAAGTGACAAAGCTTTACAATAATAATATAGCAGTAATGAACTTTTCTTTTTTCCTTAGTCGGATGTCACAAGCAAACCACGTAGTGCTATTTCTGAACAATGGGGGCAAGAAGAGTGTTAATTAGTGTGGAGAAATGCAGATTGTCTTAGAGAGATGAGACATGAATATAAATTGATAAAATCTAAAACTTAACAAAAGAAAGGGAACAGAGACTGATTTTATTTTTTTCTGAACAGGTTGTCTATGGTGGAAAAAAGACAGCATGCCAGGAACCTGAGGACACACTGTTTTGGAAGCTGAGAGGAAACCATTAACTAGGAACACAGATAAGTTAGAGAGAAGCTTTAACGTAAGTAATCTAAAACACAGCTATCTATAAAAATTATTAAAAGGAAGTATGAAGAGATTAAGTGAGGAAAACCTAAAAGAAAGTAAAGAGAATTCAAACAGAGGCAAAAGTGTTCTTCTGTTTTCTGTAAAAGTATCCATGTATGTCGGGAAAAACAGTGGTAGTTGGAAGAATTGGGAAATCATGATATTTGAGGATTAGGTCAAAACTAGTCTTGGAAAGCAGAGGTGAAGCAGATGGAATAAAATGGGGAGCACTGTCTTCACAAGATGAAGAGCCTCGGGTAACAAATGTTAAGGGTATTCACTTGTTTGCAACCACAATTCCAAGCTCCGATGTTTGGTATTCCATTTATCTGTCATTTGTCTGTCTGTCTCTCTGTGTCTCTGTCTCCCTCTGTGTCTATCCATTGATTTATCTATCAATTATCTATCTATCTATCTATCTATCTATCTATCTATCTATCTATCTATCTATCTATCTATCTATCTATCCATCTAGTTATCAATACTATTCTTTTGTGTTTTATCTCATTCCCAGGGTATATTCCTATACACAAGGTTACTTTATACCTGCATTCATTAGCATAAAATAAAGATTCGACTAGCCAAGAAAAAAGAACCACTACATTTTACTTAAGTGCATTTAAAAGAATCCACAATAGAGCTTACTAGGAACTATGTTTTTAGGGAAATAGAGAATTTTGTGAGACTCCCAAAATGAAACTTCTTGTTTAAAATGCAAGCAGAGCAGAGTTTCTCTGCCACAGTTGTTCAGTTTTTGTTTTACACATTTATTATGATGTGTAGCTGAACCTAATTTTGCATAAAGAATATCTCCCTAGTAAATTAAAAACAGCAATTCATTTGTTAATGAAGTACTGCCTTTAAGATTATACATAATTAATGGATTGACGTACCCTCTTACTGTGTATATCTGTAAGCTGCAGTAGTGTTAGATTCTGGGAAAAGGAGCTAAGAATGTGATGGTTGTTCTCACACACTTTTTGTTATGTAGCAATAATCTTTAATTAATAATTACTTATTCATCTCTCCATGTGATTTTATTCTTCAAGACTACAGACATCTGTACGGGAAAAAAAATCTTCAAAAATAAGTCATGCAACTTAGAGCCTTTGTCTAACTCTCTGCCTAGACAATAAAGAAAAATAAACTTTCTTTTTCCCTTTTATGAACTCTAAAAATGTCATCTCAAGCCACTAGTGTCCATGACTATGTCACATGAAAGAGAACCCGAAAGAAAATATTCTCAAGCAAGTCCTTAATCACAACAGTTCTTCCTTTGTTTCAACTTTGAATAAGACAAGAGCATGGTTTATACACTGGAGGCTAAGAACCAAAAGGCGAATGCATTATCTCTTTATTAAGCTTCCAGTGTAGCTAACAGTCTGTGACATTTCAATCATCAGTTTATTCAACAGATCCCAAATGAGGATATATTTCTTCCAGCTATCTTAAAGCTCTGGAGACACAATGATGAGCGAACAGACACATTTCCCAGACTCACGAAGCTTACAGTTTATGAAAAGTATGATCTTAAGCAAATAGCTGCAGAAATATTTATTTAAAACCTCTAGCATATTCTGAGTCAACAGACATTAGTACTTGTATAAAAGGGAAACCTTCTTAACACATGATAGCAGGAAATCATGCCACGGCAGTGATTCAATGTGACTCTAAATTAGACTATATGGAGAAGACATAAATATTTCAAGTTGCTGCCAGGTACCAAATAAAATCAGAGGCCAGGGCAGGAGATAAAACAATGCTGCCTTTGAGTAAAATATTCAAAGACTCCACTGCCATTTCCAACCCTCCATGCAACTCTCTGCTAACCTAAGGAAAAACACAGGAGGTTGATGGAAAGAAACTGTAGAGCAAACCTAAAGTCAACAGAATGTACAATTAAATGGCAATGGGTCCAAGCCGCCTGAGACCTGGGCAGTCACCTTTGAGACAGTGGCTTCATTCTACCAACAGTGGGGTATTTTAAATAGTATTACAGAGTTCAGTGAGGAAGAAATAAATTCCCACAAATGTAATTAAAATCTGTCAAACATGATTGGCATATTAAGATCATATTACTTCTGAGTGAGACAAGTATGACATCTCTCCCAAAGGGTGCATCTCCAAGACTATAAGCCAGTAAGCCACTGCAGAAAGATTTTAGAGACAAAAACAATTGGTGTACCCATCGTATTTTATCACAGATTTCAAAATTGCAGTATGGGTTTTGAGCCATCCAGGTACCGTATCTGCCAGAGTCCAGGCTGGAATGATGAGTGTATACCATTGTCTCGACTAGATAGAAGGTGTGATGAGAAACAAGCCATGAGTCCCATTCAGGAGACTGAACCAATGTTTATTCTAATGAGTCTTCCCTTTCAGTCCTCCTCCTTTATGAATTCCTATCAACTAATAATGCTTCATTTGATTGATTTCTTTCATTGCAAACAAATTAATGTATCAAATGTCTCATCTTTATATCCAATCACACAGAAAGTTAAATATTACATCATCTTAACTATTGCTGTAGAAAAGCCCCACTAACCATATTCCTGCTCAAAGAGCTGACACAGATGCATGCTACTTGGTCAAGGGCCAGATGAACTTCTTTGTATGGAGTTATTTATAGCTCTCTCTTCAGCATTATGACAAATTGGCATATTAGAAAGGAGACTACATTAGCCTTAAAGTGATCACATAAGGAATCAAGTATATCTAGTAAACAGACAAAAAAGAGGTGGTATGCTAAAGAAACAGAAAAGTGAATAAAATAACACAAAGGGAAAGCTATAGTTTGCCTTTTAAAGATCCATCAAGCTTTAGAAAAATGTGTTTCTCTGTGTTATTTATAACAAAGAAGTTTCAAATACTTCAAAGGAAGCCTGTTCTCCAGCATTTTAGATCCATTTCTATACAAACTCCATCATCAGAAAACAACTCCAAAAATCCATAAATAAACTAAATGGATTTTTTCCTTGTTAAAACTGGCAGAAGTTTGCTATGATTAAAAACAGTAGCAAGAGTGAAAACTAACAACCTCAATTAAAATTCTCCCCTTAAAGATACAGAATTGTGTTGAGTTATGTTTTCATCTGTGGTTGTAGAGTTTCTCTTCTGATTATTGTGATACAACTTACAATTTGTTTCTTAATCACTCAAAATAGTTGTTTTCACATTTCTTTTATCTTATAATAAAAATGAAATTATATTGTGGAAACTAAATTAGAAATTTAAAAAAATAACTTAGGTGTTTTAAACAGATATCAAATAAAGCAAAATGAAATGTAGAGAGTACTAGGAGGGGCTTTTTTTCTGTAGGCAGCAATAAACAGAGAGATATAAAGGATGAATATATGAATAGATAAACAAATAATAATTCTTCAAGCATCAGCCCCCCTTTCCTACATATGCTTTGAACAATTATGTCAAGACAATGTAGATTTCATGGTCTTACTCAATTGAAAGAAGATAGATTCATTTAACTTCTCAATGTCACAAACATAATTATTTATTTAACATTTTTCTTTACCAGTCGCATCAACTTGATCATCGGGTCATGTTGATTCTTTCTCTGTTAGTGGGCATAGTCGTAGATTATCTCTTTCATGGTGTCTGCAGTCATATTAGAACTGGTTTGGGATTTGATTTCACAGAGTATACTCCATTACTTGCATTTATAGCGTTTTGCCTGAATACGTGTCTATGCACCATGTGTGGACTTGGTGTTTACAGAGACCAAATGGTATCTGATACCCTGGAACTCTGATTATATGCAGTTGTGAGCCACTGTGCGGATGCTGGGAATCAAACCCCAGTCCTCTGAAAGAGCATCCCGTCTTCTTTACTCCTAAGACTTCTCTCCAGCTCTTGCTTTCCTTTAAAGACATGTTTTTGGGTTTTTTTCAAATACACAATATCACAAAATATGATAAAGCTGGTTTTAACAACTACTAAAAATTCTCATGTTTGCTTCAGAAAGTTTTGCTCTTTAGAAAGAAGATGATGCTGATGAACTAGAAATGCCATTGTATGCTCTACTCTAACTTCCTTCACTCAGAACTAAACTGAAGCCATTTTGAATAAAATTTCCATTTTTTTTTAAATAGAAGTAAAAAAAGTTTAAGGTCCAAAGACCTCCCCCGGGTCACTGACATCCTGGTGAGCAAACTGAGACAGAAATGCTAGGCAAGACGCCCCAACACAGTTGAATAAACCAACCAATGAGAACTCGAGAAATATTCCTAGGAAAGTTCCCTACCCATGAATCCTGATTGGTGGAAAATGTAACTGTAACATGGCACAAATGGCTTTTGTGATTTCTGTCCTTAAAAGTTCTATAGCATTCTGGCTCGGGGTCACAGTGCAGCTCCCAAGAGTGTTCTGTTTCCATGCCTGATCAGTAATGGCATGATTACGATAAGCTTTTCTTTTTGCACTGACTTGGTATTTGAGTTGTATTGGTCTCACTTCCAAGTACCACATAAACCAAATGCCATGAATTTTGAGTGTATTCTCGTAGCATAATAACATCCCAATGACCTTACTTTCTAATATCACAATGGGCATCAAGTTTCAGAACAGACTTCAAGAAGAAAGCAATTATTCAGAATGTAACATTCTGAACTATTTTTAAACTTTTATGTTACAGATGCTCTACATTTCTGAAATTCCCATTCAGCGTCTCTGGTGGAATAATGATGTAAAGTGGAGAGAGTTGTTGAATATAATTGAAGTTGTAGGAAAAACAGCTCCCTCACATTGAGGTGTTCAAGCAACTTGAATCTGTCAAGCATCGGAAAGACTCCCAAAGAAGATTTTGTCCCAGAACTTTCAGATAAGGGCTCAGCCTGGCTCCTTCTTTACTATTTCCACGTGGCTAGTGAGTTGTCCAGGTTTTTTTTTTTTTTTTTTTTGACCTACAGGGCAATGAGTTAATAAATGGGTATTGATTTAAGTCACTAAATTTGCAGTAATTTGTGAGACAGCAATAAAAAATGAATATAAGTGATTTGGACTAGTATTTAAATTGATTTTTTAGCTTGGCATTCTATAACCACAGACAGTGTAATGTTAACATCATTGGCTGATGAACAGCCCAGGCATGGGTTTAAATTTTTTCTATGAAACTGTTTTTTCATGGAAGGAAATACCACATCTATAGATGCTATTCAAGTATTAAATGCCAACACATCTCCCAGAACCTCTGCCTAGTTTATTACTCTTCCAGGGTCAGCACAGCACCAGCTCAAGATAACGACTGATGTTGAGTCCTTCTGTAGTTTCTGGCACCTGATTATTTCTTCATTAGTCTTTACAGTATAGCAATATACTAATACATTAATATACCCTAAAGTATAAGTTTGAAGTTGGCAGGTTTAATTGAGGATTGTTTGTCTCTTTTGTAGATTCATAGTCACTCTTCAAGATTAAGATACCATCTTTAAAAATTTCTGGACAACAATTGCACATTTACCTCTGTGTCTACAGAAGTTTGACTATATCCTCAGTTGTTTATGTATTTATGGTTACTTTCTAGTCTCATATTCTAAAGAAAATGTGAAATAAACCATGGTGCTTCTTCAGGGAATTAATGTATCACTCCACTTTACAATGTTGGGCACATAGGTATGTTTGACATATAAAACAAATTCCAGTAAAATACAGTGGATACAATGAAGAAATTCTGTGCAAGCATATGCAAGCACGTTTGTGCATGGACCTGTGTCTGTGCACATTCATTTCTTGCATTTCTGAAAAAAGTGCAAGAAAGATGGCATTGATTTGTTAGAATTATCCACAGTACTGCATATAAGGGACATAATTTCCATGCCCCCTCCCAAATTCTGATATCTAGAAGTTGAGAATCAAGACATCAAATACTGGGTATATGCTGGCTACTCTCTCATAGCTCAGAGATAGCTGTGTTCTTCTCACTTCAAACAGAATTTCCTTGGTAGATGTTTGAATACAACTCTGTTGTTTCTATAAAGATGCCCATAATACCAGCTTGAAAGAAACTCCAAGAAATGCCTTTTCCCAGCTACTGGATGGAACACAGGGTCCCCAATGGAGGAACTAGAGAAAGTACCCAAGTACCTGAAGGGGGCTGCAACCCTGTAGGTGGAACAACAACAGGAACTAACCAGTACCCCCTGGGTTTGTGTTTCTAGCTGCATATGTAGCAGAAGGTGGCCTAATCGGCCATCAGTGGGAATAGAAGCTCCTTGGTCTTCCAAACTCTATATGACCTAGCACCAGGCAAGGCCTGGGCCAAGTAGTGGGAGTGGGTGGGTAGGGGAACAGAGGTGGGGGAGGGGTATGGGAAACTTTCGGGATAGCATTTGAAATGTAAATAAAGAAAATAATAATTAAAAAAAAAGAAAAAGAAATGCCTTTTCATTTATTACCCCATCAAAGATGCTATATCCAAAGCCAGGAGTATTATACAATACTGGATGTTAGGATTTCAACACATGACCTTGATGTCTCTCCCACTGTGGAGAAAATAGATTGATACTGGCCAGAATGCTATCCATAGATGTTTCTTATAAAAAAAACAAAAACAAAAACAAAAACAAAAAAACCTTAATGTCTCTTGCTCTAGAAATCTTATTCAGACTTTTGGATAAACATAAAACATATGACAAGCGGCTATATAAAGACTAGACATAACTTTAGAGATGCCAAAATTTTAAGCTATTCAAAATAACTACTTTCAATTAGTTTTCCCTATATTATTCTAAGTGAGATATATATCATCCAAGCAATTGATTACCTGTCAAATATATAGTGACACGTGGCAGAATGGATCTAAACATGGTATGCTAAGAATCACTTGATTACTAATTTAGGAATAAAGGGATAATCCAATTGCTTTATTTTCTTTTTGATAGTCTAGTGTAACTTCAATTGATTTGATTTAAAGTAAATTTTATAAACATAAATACCCATAAGTAAGTATAAGTTAAGCTCAGTTTATTGAAACATTCCATTAACTCTTTCTACAACTAAAGTTTTTCACATAATGCCTTCAGGGCTAGTATGGGGCTTCTTTGAATGAATAATGCAAGAAAAAATAGGAAATAAATGCAATCCAGAAATGATGTTACTTGCAGGAGAGATGTAAATTGCAAACTCAAACTTCCATGTTATACATAATAATTATAACTATAAGAAAAGCCAAAATCTGTTGCTACAGCAAGAATACAGTTTACAATCACTTCAATGAATCCTTCAATGCAAATATTTCATCTCTCTTACTGCTTCCAATTTGACAAGATGAAACAAGATGAAACACAACATATGCTACACACACCATAATATCCCTTCTAAACCCAGAGCAGAGTTCTGTAATCAAAGACACTGGATTGTAAAGTGCAAACACTCTGTGCATAAATGAAGAATATTCATAGCTTTATGTGAGGTAAGGTGAGTTTTAACTGTGAGTTGAGTTCAACTAAGGTTGGATTACACTGGAAAATGCATAAAAATCAACTCGTCTTTTGGAGCTCATGGATTTTAAAATTTTGAATACGAGGTGTAGTCTGTCATGATTCGGTAGGCTGTTGTTTGGGGATGAATAAAAAGATGATATTTTCAAAACTAAAAAAAAAAAACAAATTTAATGTCTTCCCCTAAATAATATAGAGAATCTTGACAACAGAGCTATGCAGATAATTATAATTTTCTTAAAAACATAAAAACATAGCTGCAAACCACTTTTAACCAGCCCCAGCCCTGGGTGTTGAGACTGCCCATTTTAATGGTGAATTACATCTGGCCAGGAATGTCTTCTACCCTTATTACCACTAAATAAATATTTAGATGTCAAAGGTAACCAACCCATCCAACTGTTTAGCCCTGTACTGCCTCAGCGTGCCTGACTTGTTTCCTTGGGGAAAACAGTGAGCTTTGGTGGTAATTGGATACTGCCTTCCCACGGGGAGTCATATACCCAGATGCCAACCATAGCTGAGGGGAATCTGATTTGCAGCTTAAGTAAAACAAAGTCATTTATTTCTTTTGTGGCTTTGCAAAGTCAATTAGATCAGAACAGCTGCTGCATATTGGAATAAAGCAGAAAGGCAAGTAAGGTGTGTGTGTGTGTGTGTGTGTGTGTGTGTGTGTGTGTGTGTGTGTGCCTAGCATTGCGAACTGGGTATAAATAAGCACATTTCAAGCTTATTTTAATTCCTTCAAAGAAGCTGTCATTGGGAAAATACAAAAAGAACAGAAGAGGGCTTTGTCAATGAGCATATTTAGCATCCATCTCTGCTTTTCTTTCCTGTCACCTTTAATTCTGGTTTGCATTGTCACGAGTTAAGTGATCCCGCACACAGCTCTCAGCTCAGGGAATCCAACCATGAGAGAGTTTAAATTTGCCACATCTTGATCTTCTACTAACAACATTTGTCACAATTCAAATAAACATTTACCTCTGCTGCTAAATGTTTTTCTTGACAATCCATGGCCTTTGTTTTGACTTTGCTATCTGTCCTCCTGAGGCTGTTTGCCTTAATCTCACTAAACTCACTGATGGATCAACGATTGAATCGTGTTGAAGTAAAGAGCAATCGAAAATGTTTCTATTAACACCGCCCTTTGAAATGCCCCCTCTTCGAATTTAACTTTAATAGTTTCCTTTCCCATCTTGCATTTTCCATTAAGAAAAAAGTCATCTTCTTCATAGGTGACAAGTGGATTATATTACCACCCACAGCTGCAGTGGGCTAGGTAGTAGCTAATTATGTTCTGGTGCATGTCTTTCATTAAAATACCATTTCTTCCACCAAAACCCTCAGTAAGGCAAATCCCAAAGGGCTCCTTAGGAGTGAGTAGAAAGGAAGATGCAGGCTATCAGGCAACCCTAAGCAGGCTGGAGTGCTGTGACTTGTGAGGTGACATTAATGAGCCTGAGTAATGCAAGCAGACAAGGCCTGATCAATGACACTCCCTGGGGGAGGGGTGATCTGTCAAATATAGGCTCCATGACAAGTACAGTTTTCTAACAATCCGAGGCCTTATTTACTGGTTGATTGCTATGAAGAAGAGTGAGTTCAGAAGGAGGTTTGGGATTCAATGAAGAAATCGCCCCCAGAGGCTAGAAGAATGGGGATTGATGGTTTTATCAATTATGGGTTTATTGGTATTCATACCCTTCATCCTGGCGCAGCAGTGAAATCACTGGCTAAGGAACCTCATCAAGGAATTATCAGATGGCAATTTGTGGTGAAAAATGATACACCTGGGCCTGACAATTTTATGTTTGCCAAATATGTCTAAATATGTCAAAAATGAGAAGCGATGTCATCCAGTTTGTTGGTTTCTAAAATACCCTGATGCATACCAATCCTGGCTTTGTTTTGAATTTTCAGTTTATGGAGTCTCCTAGTGGCTTCAAATACCCAAGATAGACAGAAAAATAGCTTTGAAACCCAAACTGGAAAGGGCTGGCTGTGCTTTCTTTGCATTGAACTAGGCTGAAAACCTGGTGTTAGAGTAATTGTTTCCATTTTACTACATAACACGTAGGTAGAAGCAGACTGAAGAAGAAGAGGTCTTTAAGGCTTTTGTAAAGGTATTATAATTTTGTTGAAGGGAATATAGAAATACTCAGGTGGAATGAAATGAAGAGTTCCTACCTAGGCTTGTTACTTGAGGGTTGGTCCTTGCATCTGAACCAAAGACAGAAAATAACCAGGGTATGAGAGGGGCAGCTCCTGAGTGGACACCTGGTATTATTTCCATGATTAGAGATAGCTCTTTCTGATCATGTGATGTTTGTGTCATTTGTTAACCTTATCCTCTTGATGTCATAACTAATGGTATTATTATTTACCAGTGAAATAACAGAGGAGCAAAGTTGGTTTTTTGTTGTTTTGTTGTTTTGTTTTGTTTTAGTATCCTCTAGGAGAATGAAAAGGAAAAAGAAATCTAATTATCCAGAGACATCATAGCCATGAAAATGACCATCCTTATCACTTGACTTGCTTCTTCACAGGCTGGATGCAAGGGTATCACTACTAGGGCTCAGTCAGTACTCTGTCCTCAAGTCAATCACAAACGGGGATAACGCAGTCTACAGAAGACATACAGCTGCCTCTAAATCAATTCAACAATGTATTTGAAAATTACCCAATCTTATGTGTCCATTTTAGGGGTCTGTTTTGCTATGACTTTTGACATCTCAACAGAATCAGGAAGATATTCTTTAAACATGGAGATGATGGAAATCAACAGAACCTGTGCTGAAGTCCAGAATCTACCAATTCCCTTGTCCGTTTTACAACACTTATCTATTTTCTTTCTTTTTCAATTGAATTAATTTTATTCCTATGGGTACTTTGTCTGCATATATTCTCCTTGTGCCAAGCACATACCTGATATATTTCAAAGTTCTTTATCTCTTCCCAACAGATTAAACATATGTCATGAATTCATATTAATGTCCATACTAAAACACACATTTATATTCCAAGGTACTCTAAACAAATGCAGTGACTTTGTCTTCCTCCCTTAGAAAGCTATGTGGCATGCAATTACAGTGGAATAACAGAGGAAAATACGGTTTTTTTTGTTTGTTTGTTTTTGCTTGTCTGTTTGTGTTTTTACTGGTGGAATAAGTGAGGACATTTTTTGTTTTGTTTTAGTTTGCACTTTAAATATGGAAACATGAGAACTCACCCATATAACTGACACCTCCATTAATAGTGTCTGTAGTAACTAGGTTTAGACACACACATATGCACATATATACACACGTAGAAAAACACACACAAAAGCACATACACACAAATTAACGCAAGGATGCACATATTCACACACACAGATACCGATACATATACCTCTAGTGAAATCTTTTTGCAGATTTTAAAACTTTTGTAGCAGGATGATTCATTTTGATAACTGCCCGAATACTTATGGGATCTTGGCAAATTTGAAGTATTTGGAGACAAAAATTTGTTTGACCCTTCGTACATTCTAGAATGTTTTTAGATTTTATTAACCAAGCTCTTCTAGAGGAACATATTGACTATCTTTCTGATCTTGCACAATGAAGTAATCCACAGTAAATGTAGACAGTTACAGAGCCTATGATCATAGAAAGTAATCATTTCTTATTTTCTCATAAATGCTTAGTTTAATTTCTAGTTGATAAAAATAATCTATGTTTAAGAAGAGACATATTTGCTACCCACTCTCAAGGAAATGTTTCTAAAATGTTGGTTAACTTGAGATGAACTATGAATTCACACACACACACATGCAAAGTGATATTTAAATGCTATTCTCTGACTTACTTCTGGAGAAATGATTCTAAATACTTGTTTTAGTATTTTGAACATCTGGGTCAATTTCTTTACAATACAACTAGTACAAGAATAGGAAATTCCCAGACAGTGCCGTGTATTGTTCAGGTGTTCAGTGGTCCAATCTAGAAGAAACATTAGTCCTGCAGTACAGATTTTGCTAGTGAAACTTGCTCAAATAGAAACAATGAGATCAAGGAACAAAGGCAGTGAGTACCACTGAGATTCGGTGATAAGAAATGATGGATGAAATGAGGCAGAATTCACATCTACATTATTTTGGCGATTTTTACTTTAAAATGCCATCATTGTTTCTGCTATTTGGGGAGCTCTTCTTCTTTATCATGCTAATTTGTTCTCAGCATGGATCTGACAGCAGAAGAGCCCTCATTGTGCACCCCAAGCTATCAAAAGGATGGGGAGATTGGAAGCCTGTTCCCTGAAGCAATTTGTCTCAAAGCATAGTTCAGAATTATCTTTAATATGAATGAGAAGCTGGAGCCTCTTGAAGAGGCAGATGGAGTTTTGTTTCTTCCCCCTAGACCCTCAATGTCTCTCTCTCTCTCAATCTCTCTGTCTCTCTGTCTCTGTCTCTGTCTCTGTCTCTGTCTCTCTCTCTCTCTCTCTCTCTCTCTCTCTCTCCACTTATCATCTTGGTTGCTATTTTGTTTGACCTTGTTCTGCCATTCTTTCTGATTACTCTGTTTAGTTTAGAGATTCTGAGTTGGCTAATTGGCTTTGCCTGGGCCTCCTCTTCACACATTTCCATCCTATTCCACATTCAATTCAAGTCCCATTAGCTCCCACTCCATTTAAAGCAATATAGGGCTCCTGAGACTAGTTGGGCTGTCGGAAACAGGTGCAACTGGCCAGATGGCTGGCTTGCCAGGAGGGCAGAGAGGAGCAGGCAGTTCCCTAGTCAAATTTACCCTGTCAGGCTGAGACGGCACATAGGGTTAGCAGAAGGCTAACCTTTCATTTAATTGCTATTGTGTTTCTGTTCTGGATTTCGCCTTAGACTGCAAAGGCATATTTCTTTCTACATTAAAGCCAACTTTAAGAAGCAATTAACTTTCTCAAGAAACATCAGGCATAATGGGTCATAAGGTGTGCCACCAACACACTGGTTTTTGAAAGAGGAAGTCGAGCCAGTTCTAAGCATATTTGAATGTAACTGATCTGAGTGGCTGTTTTCAGATGGTATTTTGGTCTCCTCCCTGGAGTGTCATGTTTTGAGCCGAGAGGGTATCACTAGGAACTTTTCATTGCCTCCTGACCTATTTTCTTTTTCTTTCTAATTCAAAATTTTATTGCTTTGGAGGCTGTAACGCATGCATATAGTAAAATAAGAGTATATTTACCCCTCTCAAATTCTCATGCAACTTTTTCCTCCTTCCAGTTTCATGCCTTTTTCTTTGTTTGGATAACCCACCCAGTCCACTTAATATTGTTCACTTGCACATGGGCATGGGAACATATGCTAGAGTATGGGAACCCTATCCATAGCCACATCCTCTGAAAAGAATGATTCTCCCACCCACACTAACTAGGCCCTACCTCAGTATGGGGTGAGTGTGGATAAGGGGATATACTGAAACCACAGGCACTTGCTCACTGCAAATGAATGCAGTTTCACCTTTTACGCTGCATGGTTGTTTTCCCAGAGAAGTACACAAGATAATTCTGAGAGCCCCAACTCTTTGCCAAAGACGACTGTGCCCCATTTCCTTGCTACCCCTTAGCACATATGACTCCAAATGCGATTTTTCAAGTGCCTGTATGGTACTTCCTATTTAAGGAACAATGAATAATGTTGTAATTTTCCAATCCAGCTATGTTCTCTTCAAATCTACTTCTTCCTGAACTCTGAGCGGTGACAATGACGGTTGTATATTTCTCACTAAGGTGACTTTAATTTTGAAATTGAGTTTCCTCCGTTGCATAATGTTGGTTTTTAATCTCATTTTTAGAATCTCCTTGTTTCTTTCTCTCTCACTCTCACTTCTACCCTGTCTCCCCATCCCTCCATCTAAGTGAGTTCTATATGGAGAGGGTTGTTCAACACTTGCCATCTGAACATATCTCTATTTGGCCTTGTACAATAAATGAAGATCGCTGTAGCCCATGGAGACTTTAATGCTGACTATCTCTAGCTCGTCTTAATTGTTATCACAGTTAAGTTGTCATTATATCTGGTTTCAGGATTGGTAGATTTTTAGGATTATCATCATCTTATTTTTTTTTTATTTCTTTGAGGTCAGACATTCTTTTTCATTAGCTGGAACTTAAAAATTCTCCCTCCATTTTTGTTTACTTTTCAATTAAATGTTAAATCTCTGTTTTCTGACCACCACTACTAAACATTCTTGATTGAATTTTTCTTGACCTATTTTTGAACAATTATAATGGATTCTACTTTAAGATACTTGCAAATAATGATATCAGAAGTCAAATACCATTTAATATTTATAATTTGGTAGATAGCCTTGTAGTTAATTCAGAGCATGATGCTGTTCATCTGCTAAAATACCCTATTAACTCATTGTGGAACAGATGAGAATGCTGGGGCCCAGAGATCTATCATAGTATCATAGCCCTTCCTGCTATTTCTATGGCAGGACCTGATTCTGGGATCTTTGAGATGTGACATAATGTTATATAATGTTATTCTCTCCCTCCCTCCATCTCACCCTCTCTCTCTTTCCCTGTCTCTCTCTTTCCAAGTTGCGATAATGTGTTTTGACCAATACATGGAAAGCTTGGATATGTGTGCCAAAAATCCTATAATAATATTCATATAAGTGCATCTGCAATTATCTAAGTTGACTTGCAATTTGCTACATATCACCTCATTGCTTCCTTGTAATTTGGTTACAAATTTTATCGCTGCACACTAAACGTATCTTTAAGTATAATTAGAAAAGAGAAAAGTAGGTCAATATTAAATAATAACACTATTTTGAGGAATAAGTTTTCTTTCAAATAAAATCTTCTTATTTGAAATAATATACTTTAAGAAGGTTACTTTATTTAAACATATATTACATTAGGCTTCGCTGATGTCATCTTTCATTCTTAAAATTCTGTATCAACTTTCTTATAACACTAAATTCAATATATATATATATATATATATATATATATATATATATATCACTTTGTGAATATTGATGAGAAAAATTTAGTGTTGGCTGATCATGTGTACTTTCACACTAATAGGTTTATTCTTGTCCTTTCCCTGTCACTGGGACTTTGTTCTCTCTTGTCTCAATGCTTTGTTAGCTCCCAACTCTACATTGAAAGTATGTTCATCTTATAAGCTCTAGAACACAGCTTTTATGTTCCTGGTAGCCATAAATTAGATGTTTTACCTCATTGCTCTCTGTACTCTGTATACTATTAACATAAAGAGTCAGCATCAAATGCTTATTCATTATTACAGCAAGAGTTGGGCTGTTTGTAGCAAATATAATATATATTTATTGTTAATATCATATATTATAAATGCTATTAATATTATTTCAGCTGTCAATGATTTTTGGGAAGACTCTTTAATAAAAATTGGGATGATGGGGATACACATTAATGATGGTAACATTCACTTGAGACAATAAGGCCATTTGTATGTTCTCCTTTGAGAAGTCTTTAAAAACACTGCTAGCAACTCTATATGTCCCAGTATAGGGGAATGCCAGGGCCAAGAAGTGGGAGTGAGTGGGTAGGAGAGCAGGGGAGGGGGAGGGTATAGGGAACTTTTGGGACAACATTTGATATGTGAATGAAGAAAATATCTAATAAAACAATTTAAAAAGACAGAAACTTAAATCAATGAAAAAAAAAACACTGCTAGCTACTGATGCTATCCAACTGTCAAGTTCTGTTCATGCAATGCTATAAAGTGTTTTCTTTAGAAATTGTCATCAATTGCCTTCTTGTCTTAACTTCTTTTGAGTTTCCTCTCTATATTTAGACTCACCAAGGAGATAAACTACATAAACATTGTCCTACGAATGTTTCAAGGTGTGGGGAAATGAACAGTATTAAATTTAATTTCCCATAGGAATCAAGATTATCCATAACTTGGTGAAGCTAACAAAACTGTGCTTGGCCACCATTCTGGGAAGTTGACACCATTGTCATAGCAAGATCTCACCCTATGTCATTCCAGAATATTTTGGAGCAGCCACATTTTCATTTATGATCTTTTCTGTGTATGAACAAGACAAAAATTGTAACATTGCTTTCGCAACTGTTTTGAGTATTAGACTTTAAGCACAGAGGCACCATTACTTCTATAGCTGGTGTTCAATTTTACTGATTCTCCCAATTTCCCCGGATTTAGAGATTTGGACATCCCTGAAACATGAACAGATCTATCCTTGAAAGTAGATTTCCAGAGTCCCTTAAAAAGCTTCCAGATCTTCTAGAAATGTCCTCTTTCTGTTTTCTTTGTTGCTCACATTCATTCTTCATTTGATCCACGCCTGAGACCGAGGAGTTTCATAGCTTGCTGTGGGCTTTAGGTGAGCCTGCACACAATGAATGAAGCCATGCTTCTTTCTCTGATACCATGAACTCAATTCTTTAACCACACGCCGCCAGATTGTTTTGCTTAACCATTTTTCACTAACTATGGCTTACCTGAGAAAAAAAATATAATAGGAAGTTATTGCTATTATTACATATGGTGAAATACATCCCAACTTCTGCTTCAACTCCTTGTTCTCATTGTAAAGGTTTTTGAGCAGTTGTTTACTTTTTATTATTTTTGTAGTTAGCTGTTTTGTAATAAGCTATTCTCTTTACTCTACTCCCTGATATGAAATGCTTAGGTAAGCATGTCTAGGAGCTGTTCAGTCAATATTTGTTAAGTGACTGAAAGCTACCAAAGAGCCTCACTGTTTTATTTTTTTCTGAGACGTATTCTGCTCACTTCCTGTTACATGTTTTTCCCCATAAAACTTTGCTAAATTTTGATAAGATTAAAGAAATTTATTTTCTGCAGTAGTGAAGTATTCATGTTGATTCACATTAAAAAGAACAGTGAGAGAGTCATATATGAAAGACAAAAACATTCTATAAGATCTTAGAGAAAAAAAGGACAAATATTGAAGAGAAATAACTTCTCACCATAACTTGTCTGAAATTAATTCATTACCTCTTAGAAGCAAATAAAGTAAAATATAAGAAATTATCCCTCACATTACTGTAAAAGACCAATCCATGTTTTAATTTATGTAATGAGAGATGACTGAATGCTAACATCCTCACGTTTACTTTGTATTGCCTGGGAAAGGGCTCTCAGCAAGATAATCAGGTAAATGACAGACATTTTATGCAGAGGTTAAAAGAAACAAAACCCCCAAATTTCCCAACAAAAATGCTAAGAAAAAAAATGTATGGTAGAGACAAGAGAGCTGCTAAGAGTGCTATTAGGTAACATGGAGGTGAATAGATCAAATGCAGCAAATATGAGAATTTAAAATTTGGAAATACTAATGGGTGCTAAGATTCTATAAGAGAGTTTGGGTTTTTACAATAGTAGCTATCATTTGCCCATGCTCTGGAATACTTCTGTAAGACTGAGGATAACAGATATACTCTTGAGCACTTAACAGAGCTGAAGATTCAACATTCCAAAGTGAGACCTTTGAAATCATTGTGGTGAACTGACTTATCTCTTGCATAACTTCTTGATGCTGCTTCACACTTTCTTTCTCTTGATGTTACGTGTGTTTTCTCCACGGTGCTTAAATCTTAAGATCGCATGCAGGTACCCATTCACAAAGCAAAAATCAATTTAATTATGACATCACCGTAGCTCCCATTGTTATGATAAAATACCCGACAATAAACAACTTATGGGAGAAGGGGTTTATTACAGTTCACAATTCCAGTTACAGTCTATCTGTGAAGAGTAAAGGAATGTGAAGTAAATAGTAACATCAGCTCCAGAGTCACAAGGAAAGGGAGAATAATGCGTGCTTGCCTATTCTTATTTCACCTTTCTACTTATTACTGTCCAGCATCAAACTCAGGGATCAGTGTTGCCCTCCTTTAGACTGAATATCTGCGCTCAGTTAATGCAATCAAGGAATTCATGACATGCCACGGACAGACCGATCTAGACATTAGCCTCTTTGAGACCCCATTTCCCAAGTAATTGTACAAGGCTTCAAATTTATAATTAAAGTTATCCATTGCTGAAATATTAAAATTCCTCAAATTATTCCTTTTTTTTTGTTTCAGTAAAAATGCAGCTAAAAATTGTGATAGCATGATCTTCTGCTGGAAGGTCTCAAGAAGAAATTAAATATGCAAAAGAAAGTAATGCATATGAAATTCCTTGAAAATAAAGAAAGGTAACACTTGAGACATTACCGTAATTATGTTCTAATCACCAACCTCCTGTAACTATCCACTATATTGGCATGATTATATGGTGATTCTTTATCTATATAATATTTAATTTTTAAAACATTAAAACATGAGTAATATTATTGACTCTTTTACTGATAAATAATTGAAACTAACATAAGTTAAACAATGATTCCAAGGACATGCAACAAGAGAATTTTATACTTAACAGTGAAACTCTAGTCAAGCTGATTTCAGAAGAGGATTTTTTCCCATAGCAAATAAATTTTTCTTGACTTGGAATACCAACATGAACTCAGTTATTTAAGTAATTATGTGATCTTACTTTTTTTGAAATATACAGTACTTTAAATCCAAATTTAACATAGATGATTTTTCAAGCTAAATCAGCTAGAGAAATTTGATTCTTTAAAATGTGAATAACCTTAAATATAAGTATTGGGTAAAAGTACAGGTAATAGCCAGGTAGGGTAAAGTAGGTGAAGTGGTCAGTATAGAATGATTGAATTTCCAGTTATTCCACATTGATTTCTGTGTGTCTCAAATATTATTTGGGTTTTGTTTATATGTTCAGGTATCAGGACATATTGTCAGGCTTGGCTTTAGTACCTATAGTACTCAGGAATTCCTTACTTTTGTCTTGATACTGCCTGGTTATCAATGTCTCAATCTTTACCATTTGGAATTCATTTGTCCTTCTCCAAAGTTATCTGACCCTTGTTCCCTCTGGGAAACTAAGAGATTTCCACAATTGAGTTCCTCGGTGAGGGTGAGTGTGAGGGTGGCAGGAGAATGACAAGAATACTTCCTTTCTAAATCCTAAAAATGGATAACCATGTGCATTTTAAGCATTATATCTCAGCCAGAATCTTATTTCCAAACAGAAAAGCTGCATCATTTTTATATTTCTTATATCAGAACAGATAACTAATGCCAAACTGTTTGTGAAGGTGGAATTATCTTTATTACCAGTTGTCTGGAGTGTATCTTTGGTCTGTTTCATGATGAAGGAACCTTTTCCACTTACATAAAAAAAAAAAAACGTTTTTCACGCTTCATATAATACTTAATCTGTAAGTAATATTAAAGATTTATGGAATATCAGGCCACTAATTTCGGCACTGAAAGATAAATAATGTAGAATACTTGATGAAATAGAAGTGGTGATGGGCTATGTCGGTCTGTTTTCTCTATTGCTATAACAGAGTACTTGAAGCTTGGCAATTTATAAAGGAAATAAGTTGTATTTTGAGTCACTGGTCTGGAATTCAAGATCATGGCATGAGTTCTCTGCAGACTTTTGAGGAGCATACCATATAGTTTTTACTCATGACTGAAAATGGTGCTGGAGAATCCAAACTTTATTGATTGCTCATTACTATAAGAGAATCACTAATCTTCTTGTGAGGTGAATCACTGATATCTTCAAACACTTATAAAAGATTCTCTCAATTCTCAACACTTTCGCTCCAGAGATAACGTACACCGTGAAGTTTGTTGGAAACAGAGCATATATAAATTACATATAGGAGTAGGGAAAATGAATTGAATAGATGACGGTGGTCAGTGGTCATGCTGTTGGTGGTAGTTTTGGTGGTGGTGGTGGTGGTGGTGGTGGTGGTGATGGTGGTGGTGATGGTGGTGGTGATGGTGGTGGGGGTGGTGATGGTGGTAGTGGTGATGGTGGTGGTGATGGTGGTGGTGGTGGTGGTGGTGATGGTGATGGTGGTCATGGTAGTGGTAGTGGTGGCAGTGGTGGTAGTGGTGGTGATGGTGGTGGTGAAGATCATGATGGTGGTGGTGACAGCAGTGGTCGGTGGTGTGGAATACAGGAGTCATTGCGAATGCTTTGTAATATAAAGAGGAATTATCTTAGCTAGGCAGGTGATACCAAAGGAAGACTTCATTTAGAAAACATGATCTCTGCTGCCTCTTAAAGACAAAAATAACAGATGATGAATCAAATATGAAATAAAGAACAATCCCTGAGCTGAAATAGAAGGTGACATGCCTTCCTCTATGTCTTGTGATACTGTGTGTCACATATGATACACTTGAGTGTAGCAATGTAATCTGAAGAGTTACCCTCTAACAACAAACTAATAACCACTAATGCAAACTGACACGCCATTGTATTTAGTTAGCTATTAGCATTTCCCAATTCCTCAGAAAAATTCTAATTTAAAATACAGTGGAGAAAATATAAGGTAAAATCCTTATGAATTTATTGATTTACTTGTTTGTATAGCAAATATTTGTTAAGGAACAATTTCATATCAAAACTGTGTGAAGGTCAAAATTCAATTATAAGTGAGCATTGTACATCAGCACATACAACAATATGATAACAAAAATGGTTTGTCTTAAGGCAGAAATACACAGAAGACAATTAGGATAAAATACAAATATGGTCCTGGTATTTTTATAGGAATGGGCTTCCTGGTTCACAACCATGCTAATATGAGCTGAAGTTTCATACATATTTATATATTTTCAAATTTCATAAAGCCCTAGAACTTCAAAAATTATTTTTCCAGGTTAGAAATTGTTTCCATTTAGTTGTGCCTCCTATGTGAGATTAAACCCAATGAACTATAAAAATGTCCCATATTTTATGGTCACACATGACACAAGAAGTCAATAGTAGAAAAAGGAATTAATTACATGTTTTGGCATCATATAACAAAAATGTAGAAAGCAATGAAATAAAATTTATAGTTGTACCAAAAATATATAGTGTCAAAGTGTAGGCAGTATATGTGCAAGAACTCAAGGAATGAGAATAATGTGGGGGGGGGCAATCTTTTAGAATGGAAGGCACTGGAACAACAATGGCTTGTGACACTGAATAGGATATGATATGGTGGCCTAGAAGTGCTCATGTCTTCCAAATATTGGTTGTTAAACATGGCAGTGCTTTTGAATATAGCTGAATACAGTGTTTATCTCAATATCTAAGTAACAGTGTGACTGTATTCTACTGAGTGTTTCAAGAGGCACATACCAGGGTGGAATCAGATGAAAAACAATGCCTCTGAGGGAGATGGAGAAAATTGCGAAGTTGTCTATCATGATCAAAGTCTATTCCTGTGATGGTGAAAATAATGGAAGGAACAGAAATTTTAGATTGCACCATGTCTTAAAAGAGTGTCAACAAGGTTGACAGGTAGAACTTGTGCCAAATTGCTCACAGAGCAGTCTTGTGACACCAGGAACAAGCCTCTATTAGTATCTCTGAAGAATTTTACCAATGGTTTGGGGCAACTGTACCATGTAACCTCCGTATACACATGATAGTAAACATATGGTCCATCATCAATTACCATCTCCAACAGGAGTGTTACATTTTATTTTTCATGGTCACCAGGTTATCTGGAACAAGTAACTCCATTATTTATTAGAAGCAACAACCTGTTTATTTCATAGAATTGTTGATAATTACATGAATATACACAAATAAGGTAAAAAATATGGTATTAATTTTTTTATTACAAGGCTGATGACTTTGATGTTTATGGTAAATACAGCTTAAAAATAAGGCATATTTCATTGTGTCAGAGGTCTCAGAATGCTGCTAGTCTTCTTGGCAGGATACAAAGTCACCTTTGCGCATAAATGTGGGGGCTCAGCGCTGGTAAATAGAAATCATTAGTATGTCCCAGATTGCACATGTGGTAAAAAGTCAAGGAATGATGTTAGATTATTATCATATTTAATAAGACAGTAAATCAATGGAGTAACAAAATATCAAAATCAAATTTTGGATACACTCAGGGAAAGAATTACTGTAGGGAAATAAATCTGGGTACACTCATAAGATTTGAGTTAGAAGAAGTAATTTTGTTTCAGACTTAAGAATATATAAAGAATGGAAAGCTTCAAATGTATATATTTTCAATCAATTTAAGTTTAGATGTTTTAAAATTTAATATGAGTAGGTGAATCACATAAAAGCTGGAAGTTAAAAACCTAAGATTAAGTTAAACCAGTGGGAAATCATCTATAGGCCTAATTGAGTAGGAATCTAATTGATGATTAATGTGTTCCCATGGTCACCAAGAAAATGAACACAGGATACAATGAAGAAAAATAAGCAAGGCTTTCTAAAATCCAGAATTTACAGAGCATGGAAAGTTAAGGAAAATGAAAGAGAAAGAAAATACTAAATTCAGAAATAAAGATAGGAAGCAAATGGTAAACACTAGCAGGGGAATAAATATCTCAAGAGAAATTTGGTCACAACCATAATTGAAGAAGAAACACATTTACCAAGGAGAAGCTATTTTTTGAGAGAAATTTATCTGAGAGACAGTATTCTGGGTGTAGAAGATAAGCATTTCTCTGGGAGCTCAGACCCCCAGGATACAAATATCCCTTAAGATTTCTGAAAGAAAATAAAACAATAGAGATAACACAGCAAGATCCTGAGTGAATTATTGGCTAAGAAATCAAGGTTGGTGCTGGCTCATCTCTACGCATGTACTTAGGCAGAAGTTAGAAATGAGAAGAGACATAGTAGAGAAATCCATGTACTTGTGATATAAAAGGATGTAATTGACAAGTGCAAAGCGTTAGAGGGATGGAATAGTGAATGCCATAATACTTAGAACATAAGCAATGGGTTAGCCTTGGCTAAAAGAACATTTCTGCCTGAAATGTAAACTAGAGAAATGAAAGTAAAAAATGATAGAAAGTGAATATTTTCACATAAAATTTCTCAGATCAGAGAGCATTCTCCTCACCCCTTTTTAAGCCAGTAAGATGTTTTCGTCACTTGCTGAGTTTCATTGTCAGACAGGCTATGTCTAGGGCTCCTAAGATGCCTGGAAGTTGTTCTACTTTTTCCTAATAGCATTAATGAAGTTATTCCATTAAAATACAATTTAGGTTAATATTTTATTGAATTAATTTATTTAGATTGAGACTGATTACTTAGGCATCAGGATAATCATCCCGGAAATATTTGAATAAAACTCCAATTAATATAATTAATTCTTTACTTACTTTTGCAATCTAGATACAATGAATCAGTTTGTTCCAATAATGAGGCTTTACAAGCCATGATTATCAAATGAAGATAAAATGAAATAAGAATATTACTTTTATATTCTTTCTCTGGAAAGAAATTTCTCTAAACATAATCAGATAACTTGCATTCACAAATTCTAGAATAAAGATCATGAGTGATAGCAAAAGACTTAGTTTGTGTCTGGGTTAATTATTATTATGAATTGAGATAACAACGTAAAATCACTATTTCTTGTTCAATATTTATTAGTGTATTACATTATGAAATAAATGGCTTAAATACCCTAAGATATATATGTAGTAGTACATAATGTATATAATATATGTAATATGTATATTTATAAGTATATATATATATATATAATTATAAAATATCATATATATATTAAGAACACCTGTCCACAAAGTTGTACACTAATCATGAATCTCAAGCAGAAAAATTCAAAAGCATATCTATGTTAGAGACAAATTAGGACAAGGATATATATATATAGTTTTGTTCAAGTCAAGAACCAAGCAAGATTAAGTTCACCTAACAAGAATCTAATCACCTGGAAGACTGATTATTTTTTATACTATGATCATTACTTTAATATGAAACAGCATATACTCCTGGTTTATAAGCATGCTCCAATGCTTTACATAAAGTAAAATATCATAATATATTTGAAAAACTGAGGACTTTTTCAGTTCATTTTGAAATTCACTGGGTCCCATCATTTGAAAATGTCACTGCCATTTGGTAAGTTTAGTCTTGAGGAATAGTAAAGGGTTTCTTTTCCTTCCATCACTCCTCCTTTCCTCCTCCCTCCCTCCTTTTCTACCTTATGGGAACAAAAATGGTGCCCAATAACCCACAATGTAGATTTATATGCAAGGAATCAAAAAGGCAGCACAGGGTAAATACAGTGGCCACAATCAAGGCTGTCAGTGCTAGAAAATGAAACAAATGAGATACGATTTTTCAGCTCAGTCCACATGTTTAAGATGTTTCTGCTGTACATACATTTTCCAAATTATTTGAGTCTAAGTTCTATTATGAAGGGATTTTTTGCATTCGAAATTATGGCTCTTAATCAATTAATTAACCTTGAGTTTGATAAACTTGTGAGCCTTAGTTAATTATGTATGCTCTTAGAGTTTTGCTTAACTGTTGGCAATGAAAAGACAGAGGATCATAGTAAAAGACACAGGTTGCTGATACCCTGGAAGAGAGACAAGCGACAAGGAGCCAAATAAGGTCTCTAGCCAAATTTAGAAAGGAAATGGAACAAACAGTCATGCAATTCTTCAGAATTGCATTCTCTTAACATCCTTGCTGAACTGGAGGGTCCATCCTTATTTTCATGTAAGATGACATTCAGATGCTGCCTGTTTGCATCCATGATTCACCCTGGGAAATCCTCAACAGTAAAGCACTAACTAGAGCATCCTCAAGTTCCTGATCCATAGGGAAACCCCAGGATAGTCACTTCTCTTTCTTTACTATGCTAATTCCGTGGTAATTCATGATGAATTGTTAAGAACTGCTATATTATTTGTATGCAGACTAATGTATATATGCTTGGCCAGGAAGGCTTTCATTTTAAAAATAGTTTTAATAATACAGAAAGAAATATGTTTTAAACATTTGTTTTTTTACTTGCTGGTATTGACATTTACAGTCACAGTTATTATACCTGCTGCAAATGATTTAGTGCAAGTCCCTTACACATGAGATTTAGCATGCAGAAAACTGTAATGAGCATATTACTATGGTAATATTACAAGCATTCATTGACCTAATTGAGTGTTTGACACGGCACTAGACTCATGTACATTTTAAAATTCCGGATTCTAAATTATTTATGTGGAGAGGTTCAAAATAGTTTGGAAAAAATGAGAAATGTTAAAATCATCAGAAAATTCTCGTTTTCCTCTATCTTTATGGGAAGATTTATGTCTAGTGTTAGTTTGAAACAGACAGAAGAATAAATCTTGAGAAAAATACTCCCTTCTTTGAGAGTATATTTCAGTATGGAGTCTGCTACTGAATAGCTTCTTGTTCTAGTTGACAGTTTCTACAAAGTTGCTAACAGAAGGAATACCAGAAGGAAATGATTTTTTGAGTCACAGTTTAAGCACATTCCAGACCACCAGTGTAGGTAATCCATGGAGGCGGAGCTGCTCGCATGATGTCTGCAGGACTGTGGGGTGCTTGGTCACACCTCAGTGGCTAACCAGAGAGTGAGACTCTTCAGCCAATGAGAGTGAATATAGCTTTCAGGGTCTACCCCCTGTAGCTCACTTTGCATACTAGGCTGCATGTCCCCAAAATTTCAAAACTTCCCAAGTCAGTAACACAAAGTGGGAGCAAGTGTTCAAATATGTGAGCCTACAGAGCACATTCTACATTAAAAAGCATAACACCTCTCCTGTGCCTGTTATGGATGACACCCATGAGCCTGTCCGCACTTCTTCATCCTGACATAAGCTGTTTAAGTCCAAAGATTCACAATGTCTCTAGTTCTTAAGAGTGGTTTTGACTTGTTTAAGCCCATCAGTTAATAGTATTCTCCAGTCTAGATGTAGAGGCATGAACTGAATTAAGATTTCTTTTCCTAATCTTTTAAAAACAATTTTAAGTTATAATTACACATATTCTCCTTTATATTTTTCTTCTTCCTCTATTCCCAAGTTTGACTTAATTTCCCTGACATCATTGCCTTCTACTCTTTAATCATCACTGTTGAACACTGACATAACCAAATCAACAGATAAATACAACCTGCTGAATGCATTCAGTGTGTTTCCCACAAGTATTTTTTTTCCCTAGGGACGACCACTCAGTATTAAGTTATAGATCAGGAGGCTCCTATCTTGTGAAATTCTCTGTCTCTCTCTGTCTCTCTGTCTCTCTGTCTCTCTGTCTCTCTGTCTCTCTGTCTCTCTGTCTCTCTCTCTCTCTCTCTCTCTCTCTCTCTCTCTCTCTCTCTCTCCTTAATTGCCTATAGCCTGTCATCTATGACAGATTTCCTCTATCTTCTTTCTTTAGGCAAATATATTGAGTTCTCATGGGTGTAGTTTCCCTGTCATAGCTAGAATGCTCATTCTCACAGCATAGTTGCCAGTCCTCTTAAAGAAGACATACCAGGTTTTAAGAGATGACTCTTTTTCCTTTTTTCTTTTTAGCAGTAAATAAGAATTAGTGTCACCCTCAAGGCCATCAGTAGCCATCCTGAAACCACAGTGCATCTGTCTTTAGAAGGTACCCTGATAGTGAGCCCAGAGGAGGAGCGGAAGGAAAGGGGCCTACATCCTTGCTTACCGCATGCTTCTCACTGCAGCAGAAGTCACCTTCCTCTGACCTAGCAGTTAGATTAGACACATTTCTTTATTGGTTAGGCCATTTTCACTTGGGGAATTCTGTTATCTAAATCTAGGCTATTTCAACAGGTAACATGTGGGATCAACACCCACTGTCAGAGTACTGTTTAAACTTCAGCTCAGCTTTATTCTCCAATATAAAGTCTTTCAAAGTACTATAGAATCTCATCTCTAGTTTCCCAGGCAACTATCACATGTCACTCATGGATTTTCTGAAGCACACAGGTAATATTCCATCTCCTCACCTCAATTTTAAACCCACAGAAAGATAAACGAAATGGGTGCCAATAACACAGGGCTGTATAGATAAAAGAATAAAAATTCCAGGAGACAAAGACAAGTGAACAATATTTTCTGCTATTTAATCACATCCCCCACATTCTTTGTTTTCCTTTCTACTTTTATAGTGATGCCATGAGGTATTTAAAACTAGATATGTTTTTCCTTTGGAGTTAAGACCTTCTTCCTGCATTTCTCTGTATACAATTGACCTTCAGCTACCAGAAACACAGCCTCTTGCAGAGAAATGACTCAACAATTCCAAATAACTCATATAAGATCTTTAGAGTTTTTTCCTTCCCTCAGGTAATAGGAATAAAATTCAATTTTGAACCTAAATAGGTATAATAGACTTTAGTATGAATCATTGATATGCTAATACTTTTTACTCTCCAAATATCTCCTCAAGACAAATTTGCCAAATTATATAGTTATGATGGAAATAAAATTGAAAAATTAAGTTTTGCCATTAGTAATTCTGTTATTCATCAAAGACAATATGTTGGAGATAATTTCAAGCTAGAGATGGTAGGTTTGTGCATGACTGTGTTGGGTAGTAACCAAAGGAAACTTTCATTTATGTCATAGAGAGCTTTTCTTAGATATAAAACACCCAAGAGAACAGAAGAAGTCTAAAACCCAAGAACTGGCTGGAAATCTAGTAAGGATGAGCCACCATCTCTCATCAGTTCTTTTCACAGAAGAATATTATTTTTAAAAATCTTCAACAACAGAGAGGAAGGGAGGTACTCGATAAATAGCTGCCTCTCAAAAGTCTGAGATAAATCCCAGGGGGCCAGTAAAAAAATAAAACTAGCCGTGGACAGTGGCATGCTTACAATCCCAGTACCATACAAGCAAAGGCATGTGGATATCTGGGACACAGTGGCAAGTCAGCCTACTCTAATCAGATGGCAGGTCAATGAAAGACCCTGTCACAAAAAGCAAGGCAGTTGGTTCCTCAGGAATAATATGGGTGATGTCTACATGCCTAAAAATACACATTTATATATGAGCACTTGTATACACACACACACACACACAAACACACACACACAAACACACACACACACAATCTTGAGCAACTCTTCATGCCATTGAGAACTCTACATAATTTGACCCTTGTTAGCCTAATGACTGTACATTCTGCATTCTTTCCTTCTCCCTCTCAGCCCTTCTGGACCCCATGATGTCAAAAAGGCTGTGTATTTGCATTTGTCATTTGGGTACCAATACATGCCAAGCTAGTAAACTTCTTCTGAGAGACATCAGTGAGGTCAGTCATTGCAATCTCTTTTCTGTTGGTCTTTTATCTGAATGTTATTCCATGAATATTCTGTAAAACAGTACTCTTGTGTTACTCTCTGTCATGTTACCATATTTCTCAGATCCCCTGCCATGGTGCTCACCATCAGTGTTTATGTCACACAATTGCATCTTGCCTATTATTTCCAACTAGAACTACATGACTGATACTCATAGCATCCTTCTATTGCATCTATATCCAAGTACAGTGCCTGAAACTTTGTAGGAGTGAAATAACTATATCTTAACATGCATTAACATTTTTTAATGTTGAATCTTCTTATTGTTTAAGACATATATGCACATCTTTTAACAATATGTCAAAATTTTAGTCCAATTTTAATGTTATTGTCTTGAAATTATTTCTATGAGATGTTTATTTGCTCTTTTCTACAAAATATTTGCAGAATTTTTATTATTTATGTTTTCCTTCACATCCTGATTGCAGATTCCTCTTCTTTTCTGTCTTTCCACTCCCTCCCTCTCACTCTCCCATCCCCACAATCCACCCCTCCTCCTCCTTTCCTCACTAAAGAGGAGGCCTCCCATGAACATCAACCACCCTTGGCAAATCAAGTTGCAGTAAGATTACCTGTATCTTCTACTGAGGCTAGACAAGGCTGCCCAGTTAGGGGAAAGGTATCCAAAGGCTGGCAATACAAACAGAGACAGCCTCTGCTTCTACGTGAAGATCCAGTTGCACAGCTGTTGCGTATGTCCATCAAATGTATGTTTTCTGGTTGGCAGTTTAGTCTTTATGAGCACTTATGTGTCCAGCTTAGTTGATTCTGTAGGTACGGTGTCTTTGACCTCTTTGTTTCCTCCAATCTTTGTCCCCCTTCCACAGGATTCCCCAAACTCTACTTAATGTTTGGCTGTGGGTCTGTGCATCAGTTTGTACCAGTTGCTAGGTGACGCGACTATGATGATAGCTATGCTAGGCAAGTACAGCAGAAGAATATCATTACCAGTGTCAGGGGTGGGGTCCCTTGAGTACTATGGTTCTCAAGCTGGGACAGCTGAGCCAGTTCATTGGTTGGCTCATCCCTCAGATTCTGCTTGCTCTTTTACCCCTGTACATCTTGTAGGCAGGGCAAATTGTGGGTCTAAGTTTTTGTGCCTGTATTGGTGTTGCCATTCCTCCATTGGAAGTTTTTCCTGGTTATAGGTGATGGCCAGTACAGGATCCATAACCCCCACTTACTAGGAATCTTATCTAGGGCCACCCTGATAGGTTCCTGGAAGTTACTATTGTACAAGGTCTCTAACATGTCACAGAGATGCACCCTCAACCCAGTTCTCTTTCTCAGTACTCTCTCCCTCTATCCTCCCCCCACACCTCATCCCTCCTGTTCACATCACCACACCCCAGTCACCTCCATCCATTCATACCCAGTGTCTAACCTATTCCCCTTCTTAGTGAGACCAAGCTTCTCCCTTGGGCCATCCTTGTTACTTAGCTTCTTCAAATCTATGTATTGTCCCATTGTTATCGTGTACTTTATAACTAATATCCAGTTACAACTGAGAACATATGATGTTTTGTCTTTCTGAGTCTGATGGGTTACCTTACTCAGGATGATCTTTTCTAGTTCCATCCTAGAAATTTGCCTGCAAATTTTAGGATGTTATTGTTTTTAATGGCTGAGTAATATTGCATTCTGACTTTATATGCCCCAGTACAGGGGAACACCAGGGCCAAGAAGGGGGAGTGGGTGGGTAGGGGAGCAGGGGGTAGAGGATATAGGGGACTTTGGGGATAGCATTTAAAATGTAAATGAAGTAAATAGCTAATAAAAATTGAAAAAAGAAATATAATATTTATAGAAATATAAAAATATATTGCATTCTGTAAGTGTACTACATACTTCTTACCCATTCTTTGGTTGAGGAACATCTAGCTTTTTTCCAGTTTCTGGGTATTATGTATACAACTGCTACGAACATAACTGGGCAAGGGTCCTAGTGGTATGGTGGAATTTCTTTTAGGTAAATGTACAGAAGTGGTATATTTGAGTCTTCAGGTACAACTATTTCCAGTTTTCTGAGGAACTGCCAAGTTGATTTCTAAAGCGGTTATACATGTTTGCACTTCTACCAGCAGTAGAAAAGGGTTTTCCCTTGCTCCACATCCTCGCCAGCATGTCAGTTGAGTTTTTGGTCTTAGCCATTCTGACAGATGTAAGATGGAATCTCAGGGTTGTTTTGATTAACATTTCTATGATGACTGAGGAGGGTGAATATTTTTAAAGTGCTTCTGGGCCATTAGAGATTCCTTTGTAAAGAACTCTCTATTTGAATTTGTATCCCATTTTAATTGGGTTATTTGGTTTGTTGATATCTAGGTTCTTGAGTTTTTATATATTTTGAATATCAGCCCTCTGTCAGATGTGGAGATGTTAAAAATCTTTGCCTACTCTGTGGGCAGCCATTTTGTCCTTTTGACGGCATCCTTTGCCTTGCAGAAGTCTTTCAGTTTCACATTTATTATTTGGTAATCTTAGTGCCTGAGCTGTTGGTGTTCTGTTTAAGAATATGTCTCCTGTGGCCGTGTGTTTAAGGCTATTCCTCTCTTTCTCTTTTATCAGATTTAATGTTTCTGGTTTTATGTTGAGGTTTGAGCCATTTAGACTTGAGTTTTGTGCAGGGTTATATGTATGGATCTACTTGTATTCTTCTCCTTGCAGATATTCAGTTAGAACAGCACCATTTGTTTTAGATGCTTTCTTTTATTCCATTGTATCGTGTTGGATTCTTTATCAAAAATCAAGTGCCCATAGGTATATGGATTCACTTCTGGGTCTTTGATTTGATTCCATTGATCAACCTATCTGTTTTTATGCTAAATTTTTATGACTATTGCTCTGTAGTACAGCTTGAAATCAGGGATGGTGACACCACCGGAAGTTCTTTTCTGTACAACATTGTTTAAGCTATGCTGCATATTCTGTTTTTCCATATAAAATTGAGTATTGTTCTTTTAGATCTGTTAAAAATTAAGTTTGAATTTTGATGTGAATTACATTAAATATATGGATTGCTTTTGATAAGATGACTATATTTACTATGTTAATCCTATTGATCTATGAGCATGCAAGATCTTACCATCTTCTGATATCATCTTCAATTCTGCAAAGATGTGAAGCTCTTGTAATAAAAGCCTTTTATTTGCTTGGTTGAGTTTACACCAAGGTATTATAAATTATTTGTGACTATTTTTAAGGGCATTGAAGATAGCAAAAACCATTCTCCACAATAAAAGAACTTGTGGTGGAATCACCATGCCTGACCTTAAGCTG
>NC_034601.1:45450830-45538500 GCF_900095145.1 Mus pahari | reverse complement strand
TGTCTGTCCTGAAGCTGTGTAGCTTCTGCGGTCCACACTCTCACCAGCACGGACTGGAGCATAAGCGAACCAGAGCAAAGATGGCTCTCCTGCCAGCTCAGGCCTTGAGACTNCTCCAGGGTGGACACCCCTCCTTGGGCAGGAAAGGTACCAGATGACTGGAGCCAGAAAAGGGATCTTTCCCAGAAGCTGTGTCACTTCTGCAGGCCGCCCTCTCCCTGGCAGTGCACTGGAGCAAAGGTGGCCCTCCTTCTGGCTCAGGCCTTGGGACTCCTCCCCATACTCTGCCTTTTTATTGGGGGAATTGGGTACATTGATATTGAGAGATATTAAAGACCGATGATTTCTCTTTCCTGTTATTTTGATGGTGGTGGTGGTGGTGGTGGTGGTGGTGGTGGTGGTGGTGTGTGTGTGTGTTTCTCTTCTTTTGACTTTGCTGATATAAATTACTTCCTTTGTTTGAATGGATGTTTTTAATCTCCTTAAGTTGAAGATTTTCTTCTAGTGTCTTCTGTAGGGCTGGATTTGTAGATAGATATTGTTAAATTTAGTTTTGTCATGGAATATTTTGATTTCCTCTTCTATGGTGATTGAAAGTTTTGCTGGTTATAGTAGTCTGGTATGGCATTTGATCTCTTAGAGACTGCAAGACTCTTCAAGACTGCAAGAGAATTCCAGGTGCTTCTGACTTTTAGAGTCTCTGTTGAGATGCCATGCAATTCTAATCGGTCTGCCTTTATATGTTACTTGTTTTTTCCCCTTGCAGCATTAATATCTTTCCCTGTTCTGTGCATTTAGCTTTTTGATTACTGTTTGGTGGGAGGATTTTCTTTGCTGGTCTAATCTGTTTGGTGATTTTTTAACCGTCTTGTACATTTATAAGCATCTCTGACTTTAAGTCTGAGAAAATTTTTTTTCATGTTTTTGTTGAAAATATTTTCTGGTGCTTTGAGCTAAGAATCTTCTTCTAATCTTATTATTTTTAGGTTTAATTGTTTTCATAGTGTCTCAAATTTTCTGGATGTTAGGTGTCAGAAACTCTTTAGCTGTGACATTTTCTTTGACCAGTATATAGATTTCTTCTATTGTATCTTCTCTGTCTGGAGATTTCCTTTTACAACTCTTGTATTCTTTTGGTGACCTTTTCATTCATAGTTTCTATTCTCTTCACTAGCTTTTTTCTATCTCCAGGATTCCATCACTCTGTGTTTTGTTTATTGCTTCTATTGCCATGTCCTGTCTTGAACTGTTTCATTCATTTCCTTCACCTGTTTGATTGTATTTTCCTGTATTTGTTAAAGGGATTTAGGCTTATCCTCCTAAAGAGGTTTCTATCATCTTTGCAAGCTTGAATATCAGGTAGTGTGTGTGTGTGTGTGTGTGTGTGTGTGTGTGTGTGTGTGTGTGTGCTTCAGCTATATGAAGATATCCACGGCTTGCTGTAGTAGGATGGCTAAGCTCTGATGGTGCAATATTGTTCTGGCTTTTGTTGATTGTGTTGTTATGGTGGCCTTTAACTATCTGGGTGTCACAGTTATTATAGCTTTTTATGCTAATTTATGAGATTATCTTTGTTGATTGGAAAGCATGTGGAGTTGTGGACAGAAAAAGTGAGTCTAGGGAGTGCGGTGCAGTTTAATACTATTAGATGTGTTTTAAGGTGATTTAGTGATCAAGGACTGGGGTGGTGTCTTACCTAGGTTTCCCTAGCACCAGCGAGCCTCATGAAAAGCAGGCAGTGTTACAGGTCAGAGCATTGAGTGCAGGAGACATGGTACAGTTTAATGCTGCAGGGTGTGCTTTAGGGAAATTTCACATTACTTTTTATTACAAAAGATATTGTCAAGTTTACATAATATATCTCAACAACACACTTTCAATGAAAAATTTTTTTGCAGTTTAATTTTGTATATTTAGATATATCCCACTGAGTTACATTAAAAATAATTTCCATTTTCTTTTACAACGGAAATAAATATTAATTTCTATGAAATACATGCATACTGGGTATCTCTAAATATGCAAGGAATAAAATAATTTGTATCTATAAATCAATTCATGTAGAGGCACTAACAATGTTACCTTTCATGTAGAAAGTACATAAAGAAGAAGCTATTTTCACTTTCTGGAAAACAAATTAATTTTAACATTTTACTTTACACACTTGGACAACTTCATGTTCTGCTGAGAATCAAAGCAAATTGCACTGTACAGTCACCAACTCCTCAGTGATGACAAGCTGTGTCCTCATCACTAGCTGGAAGCATGCACACCCAAGTTGTCTCCCTTACCAACGTTGTTTTAGAGACCAGTTGCCAGCAAGTAAACAATATATCAGTCAAGGTGTAAACTAACCAAGCAAAAGTGGAACTTCCATTATTGTAACATTTGATTAAATGCAGTTATAACTTGGGTAAAAGAGTAGTGCTCTGTCTAATTGTGTCTGTATTAAAGTGTCCCTCTATATAAATGTTTATGAGCTCTTTTTCTTCCTTTAAAATACTGTTCTCACTGAATCACATGAAATTTGATGCATTTCCAAGAAATAAAATGAAATAGAATTTAGAGCATGCCATTTTGGGGCACTGTGATCACAGCAGCTGTCAATCTAAGTATAATTGCCTATGCTATGATCAGTAGGTTGTTTCCTCAAGCCCATAGTATACACAGCTAGCATTTAAATAATGTCACTAGTCTAGTTAATTTTACCATTGAATTAATCCACCTGAATTAGAAATCCCAATTTTTGAAATGGATTCATCTTTTTTAATTTGTACACCAAAGTAAACTCACATTGTATGAATTTATCAAATTATTCAAATGCAGAATATTCATGGAATTTCATGAGATGTTTTTAACAAACAATAGTGTTAAACCCATCCCTTATAGTTAGATATATTTGTTCATGGATGGATGTATAGTTAAGTATTATTTCAAACATTTAGCTACATTTATAAACCTTACAGAGTCCTCAGTAGAACTCCATAATGTTACTGAGAAAATATTAAAAGGCCAGGACACCAGATGATACAATTTTAGTGTCTCAAGAACATTCCACATACCTAAGTTGAAATGTAGATTGCTTAAAGTAGATCAGCTAGGGAAGAGTATCAAAAGAATTGCTTTTTTTTTTTTTTTTTGGCTTTTGACAATTTAGACTTAGGTTTTAGGTTTGTTTGCTAGAATCAAATTACAGCCTTCATTTTGCTAGTACTTGACCTTATTTGGGGAAAGATAAGAAAATGTATTGAATACGGGCCCCCAGAGAGTCCATCTAAAGCTCATAGCTGAAGTGAAAACTTGTCCCATGCTTATGGGGAATGTAAAGTAGCGGTCACTTGGGTCTTTAGGGTACTGAGAAGAGAAACATCTTGAAGAGATTCAGTATTACATTCTTATTTATTTTTTTACTTATTTATTTTTATTGGTTATTTTATTTATTTCCATTTCAAATGTTATCCCCTTTCCCGGTTTCTCCTCTGCAAACCGCCTACCCAGTCCTCCCTACCCCTTTTTCTATGAGGGTGTTCCCTACCCAGCCACCCACTCCTGCCTCACCGCCCTAGTATTCCCCAACATTGGGGCATCAAGCCTTCACAAGACCAAGGGCATTCCCTCTAATTGATGCCAGATAATGCCATCCTCTGCCACAAATACAGCTGGAGCCATGTACAATTATGTTCTAAGTCCATCAGAAAAATAAAAGAGAACCTATAAGTTGAGGCTTGAGTATTCTTTATAAAGGTATCAGGACATTTACAGGAACATGTTGTTTCTCATTCCTCAGACAGATGCCATATGGAGAAGCAGGAAAGCTGATACCCAAGAGAAGAGGACATTCTATTGTAGAATTGCCTTAGGTATGAAATTTATACATAATTGATGCTGGACTTTTGTTACGCTCCATTTTAGGATCCAGAAAGCTGTTCAAAGTCCTGCTATTTCAAGGAGCTTATGTCTGCTTGTTGATCAGAAATCCAGTAGTCCAGCCAATAGTACATCAGGCTTTCCATTACATAAACATTTATATTCATGGATCTAATCTCATAAATTACCAACTGTACTCTGGTAGTCAGTCATCTTGAAATTTCCTAAGATTCCCTGATACTGCTTACAAGATGCAAAAATTCGTGGCCCTGCTTCTACCCAATCAGAATCTCTCAATTGACACACAGTCTAACATCAGAATTTAGAGACCAATGGGTAAGGGAAGGGGTTGTATTCCAGAACAGTTCTGTCTGCCCTTCTTGTTCCTTGTAAGTCTGAATCCAAATCTTTCTTCTGCCTGTCCTCCCTCCAGTTCACAGAGCTGAAAATGTTGCTCAGCTTGATGTAATAATGATAACTATAATCATACAAATTGCATATTCCACTCAGTGTGGCGCCACACGGCACAGAGAATTGATGGCCTCATATAGAGCAGTAATGTATCAAAGCTGCAGGACCTACGTAGAATTCAGGAAACGCCAATGCTCTCCTTCAGTTTATGCCCCTGTAACCTTGCCGCCTCTCTCAGTTGCTGTACCACAGAACAGGTAATCCATCAAAGGAAAAACATCATAAACTACCCTGCTGCCCTCCAAAGTGCCTTATTCTTTTTTTTTTTTCCCCTTCTACCTTCTGATTTCAGCATCAAAGCTGGAAGGCTTTGTGAGGAAGTGCAGAATGCTTGGGGCACTCAGAATCCAGACCACTGCGTTTCATTCCTCGACCCATCCACTGCACTTTCATCAGAAACATTGTGTTCCTCCAGAAACTGAACTAGCCAGAAAGGGATCACAACTCAAAAAGAAACAACATGAAGGTCAAGATGAGTTATATTGGATTTGTGAAGGAATCTAAATCAACGTAAAGCACTTGATTTGACTGTACTCAAGACTCTGAATAAACCAGCATTTCTCCACATCCTTTGTATCTGTCTTTGTCTCTGTCTGTCTTTCTCTCTGTCTCTCTGTATCTGAATCTGTCACTGTTTGTCTCTCTGTCTTTTTGTCTCTTTCTTTGTATCTCTTTATGTCTTTGTCTCTCTGTGTCTCTGTGTCTCTGTCTGTGTGTGTGTGTGTGTGTGTGTGTGTGTGTGTGTGGTGTATGCACATGTAGTACCATGAGCTGATGTATGATATCTTATTTTGTTATTTCCTACTTAATCTTTTTTTTCTAATTTTTAAAACATCTTATATGTGTGTATGCCTACATGTATATATGTACTGTGTTTGTGCCTCATGTCCAAGGAGGCTACAAAAGGGCCTTAGAGCTCCTGGAGCTGAAATTATAGATAGTTGTAAGCCATAATGAGTACTAGGAACAAAACCCAGGATTTTAAACAGCAAAAAGTGTTTTTAACTGCTTAACTGTCTCTTCAGTCCTATCCACCTTAATTTGTTTTATGATTTTGACATAGTTTCACTCAACTTAGAGCTCACCATTTTGACTAGATTTGATGGCCAGTACCTGCCTCCATCATCTCTCTAGCCCTAGGGTTATTTGTGGAAGATTTGCCTAGGCTTTTTCCATCGATGCTGGGGATCTCAGCTCCAGTCCGCAACCTTGGACTTTTGGGACAGAGCAATCTCCCTGGCTCTGTTTATTTCTACTGGGTTTGAATGTCTTTTCTGAAACAGGGTCTCACATTGAACTTATAATATTCCTTCCCTAACCTCCCTAAGACTAGGATTACAGGCTTCTACCACCAGAGTCAGTGTTTTTGTTTGTTCTTGGCAGTTTAGATCTCTATTTGCATGTTCCTAAGCAATAGTGGTATGTTTAGCAGTCTTTAAAAACTGATTGGTACAAAGTGATTAGTTTTTGTAAATGGCATTTTCACACATCCCTAATGACACTTTTGATAAAACACATTTTTATTCATCTATTTCATTATATAATCAGTAACCTTCATTTAATGGGTAAATTGCATTGAAGTAGAGTAAACTTTATGTTCATTGATGACTGCTATTGTAGTTCATGAGCATCCACTTTTTATCCAATTTTAAGGCAAATAGACACTTGAAGTGCTTCCCATTATTCTGTTTTGTATTCTTGTTCTCCATATAAAAAGTAGTGTTTTCCTAGGGTGTCCTTCCATGTGGAAGGAAGTATAGGTTATAAACTATTAAATCTGTACAGAGTAATTAGCTATGTTACGCAGCAGTAATTGCTTGGTTCTATTTGGGAGGCAGACCACATAGTTTCTTTAACTTTGTTTATGACTGGGGACATTGCTACAGTGGTTTGGGAAGCATTTTTTTTTTCTGCCCACCCACCACCTACTTCCATTTCAATGGGTGGATTCTTAGTCTTCAATACCACATGCTCTGCCCCCTAACACACAGACAATAAAACATGAAAATGAAAACATAATCTGGCCATCCTAAAGAAAGCAGCAAGGAGCTCTACGGTATCTGTCTTATTCTGTTTATTATTTCATAGTGAGTATAAGAGCATAGATGTCCTTGTTCTTGCAATGTCTGTGGAGTTGGATGGGCATTTCTGTCTAGAAGGTTTCTCTCAGCATATGTCTTTCAGCAGCCAGTGTCCATTGATTTATTTAGGTCCAGCTCCTTTCCTGGACATCTGCTTCATCTCCATGTGGCTCATCTCCTTTTCCCCCTTTGGCTACTGAGCTTTATGGTCCATTTCAGGAGTTTTATTACTCTAGCAACAATGAACATATTGCGTTAGCAGTCAACCTCTCATTAAGACAATGCTATAACTTGGCTAGACCCTGCACTGCTGAATCTCCTCCAAAGATATTTTACCAGGAAGAAATGGGGAGAGGGAGATGTTCTCCCAGTCAGTCACTTTGTTCCATCCTAAATCAAATGCCTTATAAAAAGTTCATTCTTCATTCTTGCTTGGTAATTTTGGATTCTCCGTAGTCTAGTTGTGCATTCATTATTATTATCATTAATAGGAGTAGTACTGCTGGTATTGATAGACGTACTAGCAGTAGTAGTGATAGTATATTATGTTTTGGTCCTCTTTTTATTTATTTTATTTTAACTTTATTTATGCCTTGAAAATTTTTATCCATGTATAAATACCTTGGACAGGTCCATTCCTCATTTTCCTCTCAAATGCCTCCAGAAACCACATCATGTATTACCCCTAACCTCATGTCATCCATTTATTATTTATTTACTTACTTATTTACTTGGCTCCTTTGGTCAGCTGAGTTGGATTAGGACTGCCATATGCACAAAGGCATGGCATGGGAAGATCAGAAACTTACCCATGGCCACCCACACTCCTAAAGAGAAGTATCATTTCCCTCTGCTAAATTCAACTGCCAATGTGGCCTCATATCAGGATGGCACCTCAGAGGCTCCTCCTCCCTCCATGCTGGGATTCTTAACTTGCCTGTATAGGTCACCACAGCTCCTGGATGTTCATGTGAGCAGCAGCCATGTCATGTCCATTTCACGACACTACTCCCCCTCTTTAAGCTCTTACATTCTTTCTACTTCCTCTGTCAGGATGTTTCCTGAGCCTTTGTGGGGAGAAGATGGGATTCCATTTCATTCTTCCTCGGTAGACCAAAGTCTCTGAGATAAGCTGGGCTCAGAAACATAAGCTGAGGACTCAGGATTGACTGGGTTTGCTTGTTTTTGATGTGAAAGACATAAAATATGATCGAACCCACTGTGGATAAACCCTACAAAGTTCTATCACAAAAAGGGAGATATGAGAGTGCTAATTAGGAATATAAATTCAGTCATGTCATCCAAATGCCTAAATATTGCTGTGGGAATCAGCTATTTTGTTGGGAAAGTTGCTACAGATTAGTATCAATCAGCAAGCATAGTTTGGTCCAATAAAACTTTATTTGCAAGGAAAATGTCAGAGATGATCTGTTTTATGTTCCACTGTTTGTTGTTTCTTGTCTTAAGTATTAAAACATGGGAACAATTTAAATTATACTAATAGTATGGTGTACCAAGATTTACTATTTTCCTACAATTGTATGAAAATTTTCGGAAAAAAATGAAAATTGCATAAGAATTTTGTTCTATGTATGGTTGAGAAACTATACAGTTTTCTTTTAAAAAAATAAATTTGAAATATTTTCAGATATTTACATTTAAATGGCTGCTTAACATACAGTTCATGTAGATCATTAATACAAGCATATTAAACATACATTCAATATGTAGCATTTCAAAGCACATTTTTCATTTGTAGACAGTCATTGAAATATATATTTTGAGCATTTATTGTTTTAAATGTGAGCATTATGTTACTTTGCTCTCTATCTCAAGTTGTAAGAAAAAGTACACAAATGTTATTTAAATTCCGGATCTTCACAGTTGCTATTATGTGTTCCTCTAAAATGTGGCAGTATTGCCTGTAACTTAGCAATTAACAGGCAAAATAAGGAGGATGCTAAATTCAAGGCCAAATTGGGAACACAGTTACTGAGTTCAAGGCCAACCTGATCTACCTAATGGCAGTGTACACATAACAGCAGGAGCTGATGATATCATTCAGTGATAGAGCTTTCTCGGTGTGCTTATGACCTCGCGTGTGGTGCGTAACAATGAAAAGATGAAAAGAGCAAATGCATAAATTAATAGATTAAAGTTATATACACATATTTTATGCTCTAACTTAATTAATTTTAAAGTAAATTCATGGTAGTATCTGTCATCTTAAGGCACAATTTATTGATGAGTCTAGTGGTCAACAGTTTGCTCTTTCATTTTCTGCGATTTAGGCAACCTTAGAGCACAAGAAGAGATTGGTGCAGCTAATTACTACATGTAGGGAAGATTAAATTTAGACTGAGGAAAGAAAAATAGTCAAGGAATATTGGAAGTCTATAAACATATTTGGAAAAACTAAAAAATTCAGTTATCTACTTACAATCAATTTCATATACTTCCACGACAAGACTGCAATTTTGGAGTATTAGTTCAGCCTAGATTACCTTTAAAGGTCGCAACCTCCTTTGGTTTGAAAATCTCATGTGCTTCCTCGTTGTATTTACTGCAGACAGCATGGATTTTTTTGTCTTTCTTCTTATTATTTTAAATCTGTGAAGGGTTGGAACTAGACTTGTCTTTATTGCTATTTACTAGTTTATTTTTTACTTTCACCATGCCAACAATAAAAGTATTCTAGATGACTTACAAACATTATAAAAGCATTATAAAATTGCTTCAAGCTTTTCTTCATTTATGATATTGTCTGTGGGTTTTTCATATATAACCTTTTTCCTGTTGATGTACAGTATCTCTTGTCCCACATTCTCAAAAACTGTCACCATGAAGGCATGTGGGATTTTATATAAGGCTTTTCTGCATTTATTAAAATGATCACATGACTTTGACCATTAAGTCCTTCTTGTGGTTTATTACATTTATTCACTTGTGTTTGTGGAACCTTACCTGAATATTAGGGATGAATCCAACTTCGTCATGATGAATCATCTTTTATGAATTAGTGTGTTCTGTTTGCACGTATTTATTGAACATTTTGGGTTTATATTCATATTGGATTTTGATTTTTCTTTTTTTGTTGTGTCTTTACATGGTGTGAATTTAGGCTTTGTGAATTTATCTGGCCATGAACTTTTATTTAGCTAGATGTTGTACTACTATTTCAGTCTTATGTGTTATGGGTCTGTTCAAATAGTTCATTTCTTCATGCTTTAATTTGGGGGGGGATTAATACAGAAATTCATCCATTTCTTTAGTTTTTCCAACTTAATGGAGAACAGGTTTTTAATACATTCCATTATAATATTCTGAATTTCTTTGATGTGTGTTGTATTCCTTGTTCAATTCTGATTCTCTTCATCTGGACTACCTATTCCTTTTGGTTAGATCAAAGTCAGTTGATCTTGTTAATCTTCTCAAAGGAAAAGCTCTTCAATTCATTGGTTCTTTGAATTGTTTTATTTCTATTTTATTGATTTGCTCACTGGTTTTTATTATTTATTACCAACAACTTCTATTTGCTTTGTTCTAGTTTTAATTATTACCTCATTTATTTGTGCCTTTTCTGATATTTTCATTTAAGCATATAGAGATATAAATTCCCTTCACAGGATTGCTTTCCCACTGCCCCAGTAGATGTGTTGTATTGTGTTTTCTTTTTTACTTAGTTCTAGGAAAGTTTTTTATTTCTCTCTTGATTTACTTTTTGACTCATTATTAATTCAGTAATGAGTTGTTTAATCTACACGAACTTTTTGTTTGCTATATATTTGCTGTCAATTTTGCATTTTATTGCACTTTTCTCAGTATAATATGAGGAATTATTTCAATAGTTTTTAATTTTTCAAAATTTGGTTTTTGTACCAAATGTGATTTATGTTAGAAAACCATCTGTATGCTGCTGTATAAAACGTATATTCATTTGTGTTTGGGTAGAATATTCTGCAGATATTTGTTAAGTTAGTATGAAGTTAATGTCACTTAATTTTGATGTTACTCTGATAACTTTTTATTCAGATAACCTGTATATTAGAGGAAATGAGGTATTGAAATAATCTACTATTAATATACTGGTGTTAATTTTTGTCTTTCAAACATATAGGGATTTTTTTGTTTTGTTTTTGTTTTTCTGTTTTTTATTTGTTATTTATTTATTATTCGATATTTTCTTAATTTACATTTTAAATGTTATCCCCTTTCCTGGCCCTCCAAAAACCCCTATCCCCTCCTCCCTCCCCATACTCCACAACCCACCCACTCCTGCTTCCTGGCCCTGGCATTCTCCTGTACTGGGGCACAGAACCTTCACAGGACCAAGGGCCTCTCCTCTCATTGATAACTGACTAGGCCATACTCTGCTATATATGCAGCTAGAGCCATGAGTCCCACCATGTGTTTTCTTTGGTTGGTGGTTTAGTCCCAGGGAGCTCTAGGGGTACTGGTTAGTTCATATTGTTGTTCCTCCTATGGGGCTTCAAACCCCTTCAGTTCCTTGGGTTCTTTTTCTAACTTCTTCATCGGGGACCTGTGCTCTGTCCAATCAGGCACTGGTTTTTCTGTTTTATGATTTTGACACATATGTGTGAGTGTGTGTGTGTGTGTGTGTGTGTGTGTGTTTGTATGTGTAAAATTTAGTGCCCCAGGACTTGATGCATTATGTTTAAGATAATGATGGCTTTTTTCCTCATTTGGGGATTCCTTCTTGTTTAGCTTCTTTGGGTCTGAGGAATATAGCATGGTACCTGTATTTTATGGCTAATATCCACTTATAAGTGAGTATATAGTATGCGTGTCCTTTTGTGACTGTGTTCTCTCCATCAGAATGATATTCTCAAATTACACTAATTTACCTGAAAATTTTATGACGTCTTGATTTTTAATATCTGAGTAATATTCTATTGTGTAGATTCACCACATTTACTTTATCCATTATTTAGTAGAGGTGCATACAGGTTGTTTCCAGTTTCTGACTAGTACAAATAAAGGTGCTATGAACACAGTTGAGCAAGTGTGTTTGTGCAATATTGAAACATCTTTAGGGTATCTGCCCATGAATGGTAAAGTTTGGTCTGGAGGTAGAACTATTCCCCCTTTTCTGACAATAAAATAATAATAAGAGGGTGGAAACTGGGAGGGAGGGAGAATGGGAAGGGGATCGGGTATGGGGAAAGGACAGGACAGGAGACATGGCTAGATGGCCCTGAAAATAAATAGAAATTTGCAGCTGATGGGGGTGAGGAGGTGGGGAACATCTCAAGGATGAGACAGAGACCAGGGATAATGGAGGTGCCCAAAAATCAATGGGGCTTTGACCTTAGCTGTGTCTCACAACATTTGGGTACAGAACCTGAAAAGGCCATCTCTCATAGACAGACAGGAACCCCAGTGGAGCAATAGAGACACTAACCCACACGAAAAACTTACAATCCAAAATTTATTCTGTCTACAAGAAATGCAGGCAAGGAGGGTGGAGCAAAGACCGAGGGAATGGCCAACTAAAACCTCCCCAACTTGATACTCATTGAATGAGCAAGCACCAATCCATAACACTATTAATGATACTCTGTTACACTTGCAGACAGGAACATGTTGTCCTCTGAGAGCCTCCATGCAGCAGCTGACTCAGGCAGATACAGACATCTACAGTCAAACAGTGGATGGAGCTTGGGGGACACTTAATGAAGAATAGGAAGAAGGACTGTGGCCAAGAAGAGGATAGGAACTCCACAGGAGGACCAACAGAGTCAACTAACCTGGACTTTTTGGGCTCTCAGACTGAATCACCAACCAAAGAACATACAAGGGCTGGACCTAGGCCTCCCTGCTTATATGTAATAGATGTGCAGCTTGGTCTTCATGTAGGTCCTGAACAAATGGAATGAGGGAGACCTGAAAGCTGTGGACTGTGGGATATGTTCTAGCTAAGCTGCCTTGTCTGGCCTCAGTGGGAGAGGATGTGCCTAGCCTTGCAGAGACTTGAAGTGCCAGGGTGCAGAGAGGTGCAGGGGCTCCCATCTGCCCAGAGGAGAAGGGGAAGGTGGATAGAGGAATGATTGTGGGAGGGGTAACCATGAGGAGGTGAGTGAGGTGTATGTAAAGTAAATAAGTTAAAAATAAATTTAAAATTATAATAATGGCTTTTTAAATTAACTGGTCCCTTGATTTTAGTGGTCTCTTTTTATATCAGCTGATTATTTTATTTTGAAGTTTATTTTGTCATATATTAGGATAGCAATGTCTGCTTGCTTCCCCATTCCACTGATTGGAGTCCTGTTTTTGTCCATCCATGTATTTTAAGGTAGTGCCTATCTTTAAAGCTAAAATGTATTTCCTGTAAACAAATGATATAATGGATTTTGTTTCTTGATCCATTCAGTCTATGTCTTTTGATAAAAGATTTGAGCCAACTGATATATGAAGTTATTATTGAAATGTGTTTATTTTGGTCGTTGCATAAGTTCTCGGTGGTTTTGTGTTCTTAGTGGATCTTCGTGTTTCAGTATTCAGGGCTTCATATTTCTTTCAGCAATGCTTTGCCCATTTCTGTCTTTAGCCATAAATACAGCATTCTGGATTTTATTTAGCTTTCATTTGTTATATAGAAATAATTTTGAGGCTGTTTGTTTCATGGGAAATTATTCTTTCTCCTTTAGTTATGGTAAATATTTTGTTTGGTATATTAGTCTAGGGAGGCCAACATTTCTTTTAGGACTTGGAATACAGTGCTCCAGGCTTGTCTGGATTTCAAAGTTTCCACTGATAAATCACTTTTCAATATACTTTCTTTGCTGTATATACCTACTGTTTTAATTAATATATATCATGAGTTTTACTCTTCTGATCTTATTTATTCAATGTCCCATGTGAATTTTGTGTTTGTATTGGTGTATCTTTATGCAGTCTGCTGAAGTTTTTCCTGTGAATTTTTTTGAAGATCCTGTCTATGCCATTTACTTGTAGTTATTAATTATTATGCATCCTATTATGCAAATGTTTATTTTATTTATATTATCCAACTTTCCTTGTATGTTTCTATTTCTTGCTTATTTTGGTCTAGATCCTCCACTTTATCTTCAAGTCCAAATAATCTGCCCTTCATCTTAATTCATTCTGCTTGGAAGGCTTTCTTGTGAGTTTTCTAATCGAGCTGAGTTTTTTCAATTCCATCTTAATCTTAGCTTGAGTCCTCTTCAGTGTTCTCTTTGAATTCCATTCTCCAGTCCTGGATTTTCTTTTTCATTTCCATCAGCCAAATGTTTGTGTATGTGGTTATGTTGTTGTTGTTTTGTTCACTTTGGTTTAGTTTAGTTTTTGTGGGGTTTTTTGTTTGTTTGTTTGTTTTTGTTTTCTTTTCTTCTTGAACATCGCCAAGGTGCTTGTTCTTAAGTTCTTTTTTTCCTTAATTTCATCGAACTGTTTCTTTGAGTCTTGTAGTACCTCCCCAGTCTTTGATTACGTTCATGATTTTTCTTTTAAATGTACTGTTCCAGGGTCAATTTAGATCTCATGTTTTTCAAATATTTCCACAGAACAGATAGATTTTTTTAGAGAAGTGTTTAAGTTAGTTTTATATCACTGTGATGATAGACCATAACCAAGGCAAGGTATAAGAAAAAGAGTTTATTGAGCACTTAAAATTTCACAGGATTTGAAATTACAGTGAGAAGCATGTCAGCAGGCAGGAAGGCATTGCTCTGGAGGAGTAGCTGAGAGCTTATGTCCTTTTCTGAGAATGAGAGAGAGAAAAAGTGTGGGGAAGGGAATACAATTAGATAGGAGAGTACACGAAAGGCTGTAATGGTGTTGATTTTTGGAAACTCAAAGCCCATCCCAAGGTTCCCACCTCCTCCATCTAGGCCATACCTCCTACTTCTCCCAAACATTCCTACCAACTGGTGACCAGTCATTCAAATATATAAGACTTTTTCAAACCACCACATTCCACTTCCTATTCCCCATAGATAGCTGCCCATATAACACAAAATCCACATAGTTCAACGTCAAACACTCCCATTGTTCTCCAGTATCAATACAATTTCATATTTTCATATTCCAAAGTCAAGGCAAACTCATAGTTGTAACCCTCTGTAAAATCAAAACAAAAAGCAAATTATACATATCCAATATCAACATTACAGAATATATATTATTTGTTCAAATGGGAGAAATGGTCACATAGTGATGAAATGTTGAACCAAAGCAAGACCAAAACCTATCAGGGCAAACTCCAAATTGTGTAGCTCTCTATTCACTGTGAAGGACTTAGGCAGCTCTGTCCCCCCATCTTTGATGACTGCAACATAGTCCTCTCTCTTGGGTTACTTTCACTTCCAATGTGCACCTCTCCCTGGTAATTATCTCATAGCTGTGGTACTTCCAACATCCAGAGATCTTCATAGTCCTTCAGGCTTTACTTTTAGAGCTTTATGCAAGAACTTCTCTGGGCCCACATGCAGGGATTCCTCAGCCACAGACCTGGCTTCAGTGGATTTCTTAAAGCCCAGAGAAAAATTCCATCTTCATTCCTAGTTCCTCTATGACTCTAAAGCTAGGACCATATGGCTGATGCTACAAAGCTAAACTGTCCTACGGGTATGGAGCCTGGTTCCCACCATGACTTACACTTCTTAAGGTTTCCACTGTTGTTGTAGTAGTCATTGTTATTGTTGCTGCTGTTGAAGAGATGATTTATTAGGCAATTTCTTAGCTGGATGGGATTTTTGTCTTGAGGGCACCAATCCTTTCATCTCATTTTGCATCAAGCCTCTCATCTCTTTCTTTCAGCACAAGCCTTGGCTCCAAAATAAAATTCCCTGCTGCTATTTTTCATCTTAGACCTTCCTTTTTGTATTTATTTTTTGTCTTATTGCTCTTTTGCATTGCAAGCCCTCATAAGAGTTACCACTAAAACCAATCAATATTAGGCTGTCTTGAAATCATTCCTGCCAATAAAAATTAGTTCAAAACTTTCAATTTAGCCTCAGGCAAGTTTTGGGGACAAGGACAAAAACTGTCACATTCTTTGTTAAATAGCACAATAATGATCTCAAATCCATTAGCTAGTATTTTTCTCATCTGAAACATCTTGAGAATGGTCTCCGCAGCTTGATATGCTCTTGGGTCCATTCTCATTCAAACTATCACAAGAAGTGACTGGCTTGCTCTATCATACTCTTTGTATTTTGGGGATAAGTTCTGAGCAAGCTGGCTTCTTTTGTTAATTTTAAGTCTGATATAGACAGGGCAGGTTAGTGAGTTGACATCAGCTGTTGGAAATGGTTTGTTTGGTATGATGTCAGATGGACAGAAGGAACTGGACTGTTGAACAAGATGTGTTTCCCTGGTTCAGTTCTGGAGGGCAGATGTAGATCTGATGGGATGAAGAAGTTAGATATGGTGTGTATGTGAGGGTTGGGGGAGGGATCTGAGTGTTGAGGAGTAGGTTGAGTGGATGTGGTCAGAAATCTAAACTTTGGCTGTTGTATAGGCAAGGGTGAGCGGACTAGGCTGAGGCAGAAGATGAGGGACCTGGTTTATATATGACAGGTTGGGGAAGGTATGGGGAGCAAAGGGTCAGGCAAGCTCATGTGGCTAGACTCTGGAGAAGGATATAGGAGATCTGGCAGGACAGAAAGGTTGAATGTAGCATATGAGTGGTGGGCAAAGCTGGGGCGGTGGATGGCGGGTACAGGATATGTATTGTTAGCTGGAGAAGGTTCAGGGAATAGAGATTTAGGGAAAAAACTTTTTAAAGGAGTTCCAGATGAGATGAATTGCAAGTTTAATTTAATTAAGAAAGTTTGTTTTAGTTAAAAATTAGCTGAAGCTGTCCAAATTAATTTGCATTTTGGATATTAAATTTTTTTCACATTAACAATAATATAATAGATTTATACTCTAACCTTATGCAAAAGGAAAGGGGTCAGAAAGTGATACATTGTGAATCACTTCTTTTTTATTTTAGTTTTTTATATTTGCATATGAAAGCTTTTTTTATATTTGCATGCAAAAGTTCAGAACTACAAACAGGAGAACAGCAACTATAAATTTATTGGTGGAATCTTCTTTTAGAAAGGGTGTTAAATCTTGCAGAGCCCAGGTATTATAAACAGTCTTTTGTTTATTTTTATGTTGTAAGAACAGGTACCAAGTTTTTATAATCTTAGAAGCCAATTATGATATTTCAATCTAACTAGTCATGCATACTATTAAAACTCATCAATGCTCATAAAAATACTAAGTTAGATTTTATATTTTTTCATCTTAAAGAAGAGACAATCAAGTCTTTACTAAAGCAAATGATTTAGTTGGTAGGAAAGCGCCTAAGGCGTAACAGCCTTTGTCTCTCCCATGTCTGACTTTAGTCCTCCAGACTATACAAAAGTCCTGGGGCACCTGTTAAAAAAAAAGAAAATCACTTATTCTGTACTTCTTTTGAAGCCTTTGAAGCTTTTAATTCTGGAAAATGAAGAAAGCATTTACTAAACTAATTAGTAAAAAAAAAAAAGTTTGTTTTTCCATAATTAGGAAAGCGAAGCTTGGTATAATGGTACACGTCTAAATGGAAGCATTTGAAAGTCTGAGATAGGAGGTTCTTATCTAGGGCTACATGGTAAGACCCAGGGCTGCTTGGGCTACAGACTGAGACTCTGTATTTTAAAATATGAAACAAACCAAAAGGCCAGAACAGTGCAAAAATCTTTTTTAAAGGAATGTTAATTTAAAGGAACATATATTATTAATATCTTGAGGATTTCGTAGAGTATGTTTTAATTATATTTTCCCCAAATCATCCTACCTTCTACAACGTCCACTCTACCTCCCCAAACACTTCCAAACTTCATATCCTCTATTTTTCTTTTTATAACCCACCAGGCCAAGTTTGTGGTACTCATATACAAATTGGTGTAGGATCATACATTGAAGTGCGGTCACGTTCTAGTGGCCATATCACTAAGGAAAACATCTCTCAAAGAAGCCATCAACTGTCAATAGCTCCTCAGTTAGGCAGAGGACATGTGAGCCTCTCATTCCTGGGTGCTAAAGTGTGAAATGGAAAAATCATACTCAGAAAACAGCTACCATGAATTTGTGAAGTTCAGTTGTCTGTCATGATCAGAAAACACTGTTTGGATCCCACACCTCAACATTTTGATCATACAGTCTTTCTGATTTTTCTAAAGTGGTCCCTGAGCCTTGCAGGAAGTGATATGTATGTGCTATCCATGGTTTAACATTCTACGGATATATTTTCTTTGCATTTCAACCTTTGTGATTTTCTGCATTAATTTCTGCCCAGTGCACAAGAAACATTTCTAATGAGGACTGATAGCTTCCCGAATCTGTAGATAGAGAGATATTAATGTATAAGACAGTTTGATACTATCTCTAGATACCTAATCTATAGGTAGAGATACCTAATCTATAGGAACAAATACCTAATCTATACCTAGAGAGATACTAATATAGGAGACAGTTTGATACTATGTCATAACAGGTCCACCCTTGTGGCATACAAGTTCCCTAGGTAGTGGTAAGATTTACAGTGCCAGTCTTCTGTTTTTTTTTTTTCCTTCAGAGTGGGATTTAAATCAAATCAGAGAATAGTTGTTTGCCATCATAATTTTCGTTTCACTGTTCTACCCATGGGCATATCTTGCTGTGGTAGACATTACTGCATTTCATAGGATTTACACCTGGGTAAGATTGGTGACTTTTGCTCCACAGCCGACTCCATTGCATCTTCCTGTACTTCGAAAGGGTTGCCAACAGGGAGGAAGCTCCCTAGTCATGTCTAATTTGAATTCTTTAAGTCCTGTGACCAAAGTGTTTGGTATTTTCTACACCATGGTCTTAACCTTTAGTTTTGATGAGAAAATAAGAGAAATGCTAACATTTTTAAATAAACAAATCGATACTGGTTCCTAAGTTGTAGTTTTCTCTATTATTAAAAAAGTCTTCTTATAGATAAATGAGTTTCCTCTAGTTTACTTGTATCTTTTAAATAATATTTACAAAAATATGCTCTCATAGCACCATTTAAAAAAATCAAGTAATAAAATAAGAGAATGTCTGTGTTGTTCAAAATTGTTCTTAGTGAACTAACATAATTTCCAAAAAAATCAGCTATCATAAGAAAAGAAAACATAAATTTATAAGACACAAAAATTAACCTACTGTTAAAATATAGAAATAAATTAACTGAAAATATGAATAAGCTGTATTCATATAAACACCTTCTTTCTCTCCTTTTCTATTCGCTTCCTCACATATCAGTCTAGAAACATGATGATGGTTCAGGGAGAGATTGAAAATCTAGTTTGATTCCAGTACAGGAAATTATAAGGGACTCCAGGAGACATTTGCTTTGCTGGTCATGAAGTGAAGAAATGTTGAAGTGGAACTTACGACAACCTTTCTTTGATGGCATGGGACAAAGTGAATGAAGCTAGAAAAACAAGAACCTGGGTGATGTCATAGGGCAATCCTGCCTGAACAGCTCCAGAGACTTTCTGCTGCATGACACCTTTCATGTAGTCCCTCTCCTTTTACCACAGTTTGAATTCTAACTGGTTTTGTTTTTATCCAGTGGTGACTGAGAACGATAGTGATGCAGTGTGTACAGTCAGACACAACCAGGACCACTGAGTTTTCACAATCATAATTAGAGCAGCAAATATCTCCTGTATTGTATAAAATGTAAGCTTAGCAATGTGTAAAGTCACATGGGGGAATGAATATAAGAACACTTGGTATGGTATAAATATATGGAGGCATTTATAGATAAGCGGAAATTGCTATCTGTCCTCCACCAGTAATTAAAAGTAATCCAATAAATATTCTTCATATATCTAGAAAGGACATCATAGGCAATGCCAACTTATCTCCATCACAGAGTGCACCTATCCTGCCTAGTCAACTGAGTTCATTATCTGGTAAATAAGCCTTCTTCTATTCTTCTATTGTATAAATTACGTGGGTATGGGGTGCTATCAAATAGTTCAAATGAACACTCTGATCTAAAGTTTAAGTAGAAATGATGAGTGTATATCCATAAGTAGAGGCAAGAAATATCGCACCCCCAGATGGTTACAAAGGTATTTGTGCCTTTACTGAAAAATATTTTCACCAACATTGAAATTTTACATTTAGCGGTGTATTATTTGAAATTCTCAAATTAAATTCAAACTTTTCATAGGCTTTCAAGTTCAGTTCATTGTAGTTAAAAGTGGTAAGACACATTGGTGTTTATTTGGCTATGAAGATGGATGCTAGAGAGGAAGGCGTCCCAAGAGATATTTTTGTTCTAGCAAACAGCTAAATTCCGACCAGACATTGATCAGTTCACACTGTGATTAAGGCTCTGGACTGAGGCTAAGAGCAAAAATACAAAGAAGGATAGAAGCATTGCAGAGGGGGGGTGGATTGTCATCAACACGCAGTCCTGTTTTGCTGTGAGCTAGTTACACAGTACAGCAATGGTTTTCTGCGCGCTTGCGTATCAATGCGGCGTTTCCAGCACACTTCCTTCTGAGTTTTGGCCTGGCCCTCATATACAGAGAGCTCTTTGCATCCGCTAAGCTTCCCATGTTGCCCAATTTTCTTTTCATTTCTCCTGTTAGACTCTGCTTCATGCAAGTCAAAATACGCCAGCTTCATAAACAGAGATACAGAGCCACAAAACAATGTCCATGCCAGATGAGAACCACAGCTGAAAGGCTGTGCACAAGGCGCTTGAATAACGTGATTCTTCTGGAGAACTGGTGAGACATTCTGCTCACTCATTTATAAGACTGTTTATTCTACACAGTAGGGTTCCCCCACTCATTACTATATAACTAGCTTTGCTGAACTTAAAACACGTCACATAAATTTTTCTATCTATCTTTTATATTTTTGAGACTATCAAACTTACATTTCTTTAAAAAACAAAAACAAAAAAACATTTGATCAGTGAATCATGAGTTCGACCTTTCAGCCTGGGGAAGACTCCATGACTATGAGGTTTAGATGCATGAAAAGACACTAATCCCTATTGATTGCCTGCCTATGCCAGACATTGCACTGGGAGATTTTAAGGATTATTCCACATTATGCTTTATTCTTTTCTGTCTTTGAGAAATGTTACTGTTACTAGCACAAGCAGAAGTTGTATAAGCCATGACTTAGCTATTATCCCTCCTGCTTCTCATTTAACATGGAATCTGAAAAAAAAAAAAAAAAAAAAATGTAAATAAAGAAAATAATAAAAAAAAAAAAAAAAAAAAAAGTAGTTAGAACCCTATTCAGATATCCATCTCACGAAGGAATACTTTAAAAAAGAAACCAGTCTCACTTTGTCCTGGGAAGTGTGCTGAAAGCTTTTTATTTAAGCTTTAATCGTGGTTTAATTTATAAGAGAACATGTGATCATTATAAAAAAAAACTTAGAAAAGACTAATGCTAAATATACTAAAAGAAGTAACAGTAAAAACAGATTTGCTTTGTTTTAATAGGAAAGGAAGCTGACACACGATTCCCTTCAGAAGATAAAGTTTATTAAAAAAAAAAAAGGGTCTGGAGATTCGAGGAAAAGTATAGACAGAAAAAAATAGAATATAGAGAGAGCTAAATGTGACAGGATATTAGAAAGAAGGGGACGACTACCTTTAAAACCTAGACAGCAGTTAACAGTGAGAATGAGAGAGTTATTGCCAGAAAAAGAACCATCTACTCTGAGAGAGATAGGAGACAGGAAGTCCAGGCATCCACCAGCGTCTTCCAGACACTTCCCTGAACAGGTCCCAAGATCAAAGAAATTATCAGGCATTCCTCCATTTTTATTTTGCTGAGAGCAGGAAGCTGGTAGGGAGTTAGAAGTCATGGGATTTAGTTCAGCATAGCTTAAATGACAAAGAGCACAGCCAAATAACATGAATTGAGAGCTGTCAAGCCACAGCATATTTGCTCTTGACTCTGTCCCAGGAAGGTGTGGCCTTACTTTTCAGGATGTGAGAACGGGCCAGCAGGTGCAAATGGTGTGTTCTATTAACAGACAACTGCTATAGACAGCCACATGTATAAAAGTATGCAAAGCCGTGTTTATCCCAGTGTGCCTATAGTTATTTTGTGATGCTTACAGAAATGTATGTGTTTCTCAAAACTCATATAACTGTAGCATTAAAATATATACATTTAACATTACATGTTAATTCAGTAAGAAATGAGAACTTTGAGTGAAAGGAAAGGAGCAGAGACGACACTGTGGGTGAGATCAGGATTCTTTTTGCAAAGCCTCCTTTCCCTGGGTGACCCAGGGTCCTTGTGCAATGCAGAAGACAGGCATGCACAAACAGCCATTGCTCCTGGAGGATCACTTATTAGATACTATACAGAATCTTCTAACATTGTGCCTGCTACAATATATATACATATTATTTCTAACATAGTTCTTGCTGAGATGTAGATAGTACTTTTCAAAGAGTGCTTTGGGGGAGAAGGACATCTATTAAATTATTTAGCTCTTATAATCTGGAGGCCTGCACATATCTTGCATATGCATCTTTCAGCCTTTGGGCTTTGGGAATTATGTTGGAGTTACGGAAGCCATTCTTTCTGCCATGAACTTGCAATGCCCTTTCATCTCCTAGAAAGTGGGGACACTTGGCCACTTACTCTCATTCCATATAATTAAGGTATTAATGTTTTAATACCTCTGAGCGATCTATAGATAAGATATTTGATTCTCATAATATGTGTATATTTTCATGAGGATAGAAGCTGGTGGTTTCAGGTGATTTCAGTTAGAGAGATTTTGTTTAAATCCTTATGTGAACTTTCATGAACTTCCAAAGCATTGTCCTTTAGTTTTGGAAGGAGAAAGAAAACCAGTTCTAAAAGTAATAAAACCCAGGGCTGATACATTGTCAAAATAATGAGTAGATGGGTCAAAATGGCAAAAGAAAGATGAACTCACCAAGTAATTGATGGTGTTCAGAATTTTATCATTAAATGAGTTCATAATACCATGTTTCCACTAAATAAGAGACTACACTTCTTGTAGAGATTAGAAAGTAAACTGGTTGAGAAGAGTCCTTTGATCTCATATTAACTTTTACCCAAAGTAAGGTGATGCCAGTGAAACCAAGTAGAGGCTCTGAAGTTTGCCTTTGTTTCCTCAGGAGGTGAGTAAATCTTGAAACAGAGTCATTTGAAAGAAGAAGTGATGTTGGAGGTAGCCTGGACAACAGACTGGCATCACCTTGTGAAGCCCTTTGGAGATCATCCATTGACTTTTCATTCTGACCAGTTTGCCTAGCCACGCCTACATCTAAAGCCTTGCTTTGCATAGCCTTACATGGATGACTTCAGGCCCCACCTCGGCACTCTAGAAGTATGCAGAAAGCTTCTTTTCTTCCTGAGCTTGGCAAAGCTGCAAAAGTGTTGCTATCCTTTCCCAATCAGCAGGCTGCCACTCTGCCATGGTAACAGTGTCTTTCTTCCTGGGGAAAGTTTTCAGGTTCATGAGGTCCTATTTATCAATTGTTGCTCTTAGAGCCATAGCCATTGGTGTTCTATTCAGGAAATTGTCTCCTGTACCAATGCATTCAAGGCTATTTCTCCTCTATGAGATTTAGTGTATTGGTTTTTATGTTGAGGTCCTTGATCCACTTGGACTTGAGTTTTGTTGCAGGGTGATAGATATAGGTCTATTTTCATCCAGTCATCTAACAGAGGGCTAATATCCAAAATTTATAAAGAACTCAAGAAGTTAAACACTAATGATCCAAATAACACAATCAAAAAATGGGGTACAGAGCTAAACAGAATTCTCAACAGAGTAAGCTCAAATGGCCAAGAAGCACTTAAAGAAATGTTCAAAGTCCCTAGTAATTAGGGGAATGCAAATTAAAACAAAACCTCTGAGATACTATCTTACACCAGTCAGAATGGCTAAGATCAAAACCTCAAATGATAGCACATGCTGGCGAGGATATGGGACAAGGGGAAGACTCTTCCATTGCTAGTGGGATTACGAGCTGCTGGTACAACCACTTTGGAAATCAATTTGGCAGTTTCTCAGAAAACTGGGACTAGTTCTATCTCAAGTGGTACACCAGGTATACCACTTCTGGGCATATAACCAAAAGATGCTCCACCATCCCCCAAACACATTTGCTCAACTATGTTCATAGCAGCTTTATTCATAATAACCAGAAACTGGGAACAAACTAGAAGGCCCTCAATTGAAGAATGGATAAAGAAAATGTTGTACATCAGCATCATAGAATACTACTCAGCTATTTAAAACAAAGACATTGCGAGTTTTGCAGGCAAAAGGATGGATCTTGAGAAAGTCATCCTGATTGAGACAGTAGTCTAGCATGGCTGTCCTCTGAGAGGCTCCACCCAGCATCTGACCCAATCAGATAACTACAACCAAAATGTAGATGAAGCTTGGAAACTCTTATGAAAGAACAGAAGGAAGGATAGAAACTCCAAGGGAAAACAAACACAGTAAACTAACATGGATCCTTGGGGCTCTCAGTGACTGAACCACCAACCAAAGAACATACACGGGCTGGACCTAGGCCTCCCCACACATATGTNACAAATATGCAGCTTGGTCTTCATGTGGGTCTTGAACAACTGGAGTGGGGACTACCCCAAAAGCTGCTGCCTGTCCCTGGCATATATTCTTCTAGCTGGACTGCCTTGTCTGGCCTCAATGGGAAAGGATGTGTCTAGTCTCATAGAGACTTGATGTGACAGGGTTGGGGGATACCCTAGGCCCCCCACCACTCAGAGGAGAAGAGGAAAGAGGGTGGGGAAAGTGTGGGGACCAGGAGAGGGGTAGTGTGCATGATGTAAAGTGAATATGTAAAATGATGATGATGATGATACTTATAGCCAAAAAAAAAAAAAAAGTCTTGCTACCATGCATCTCTGCCTGCAATTCTTTCCCCCAAGTGGATCTTAGCTATATTTAGTCATCTTATCTCCTCTTACTGACTCGTTTCTTGTTATAATGTATTGGTCGGTCAGTCAAAGGGCTATCTACCCACCCTTCCTCTGGTGGACACGAAGATGTGCATTTATTTTACTTGGCCTTAGCTTTTGTCTGAAATATTAAAGAGAATTTCTTAATAAACCATCATCCCATAAATAGTTCTCTCATGATTCCATGCTTACATTATTGAAATTACTAAGACACTTTAAAAATAATTATATCTCTGGACTACACTAACTTACTAACCTCACATTTTATTTAGTGTGTGTTTTTGTGTGTACATGCGGCCTCACACAATGATTCCCATGGGAGGTCAGAGGACAACTTTCTGGAGTCACCATTTGCCTGCCACCATGGAGGTTTTATGTTCTGAACTTAGGTATTGAGAAGTTCACTAGACTTGACTAGCAGGCCTTTTTTCCTGCTGATCCACCTCAATGTCCCCAAAGCTATGCTTTTAGGCATTTATTGTGTTTGGCATGAGGCTGAACAAATTGCATATGATATTTCCAAAGTAATCACTTAAGGGAAGAATTTTTATAATTCTTGTTCTACACATGAGAAAACTGAGCAAAGAGGTTAATCAACTTGTTCAAGTTTATGGAGCTACTAAGTAACTGAATTGATTCATTTGAAAATATTAAGGAGGCGTTGAATAGTTGCCAGGCATTTTGTTTTGTTGTTAATGTGGAGAAATAAAGAGAGCACAGCAAGCACCCGGCTTCACAACACTGAATTGCTGGAATTGATGAAGCAGGAGGAAAATATGGGTGAGAGATGGTGAGAGCTGCAGACCGTTGACTTTCAACAGCTCAAGTTCCATTTCCACAGGCAATTATATAAAATAGCCATAAAGTTCAAGTCCAACGGAAAAAATGATCAGAAGGAAATGGGTAACACAATCCATCAGAAATAGTATTCCACGACAGACATTTATTTCCTTAGAGGTTAAGAAAATCATCCTATCATGAATTCTTTGGTATGGTGTTATGTTGCATTGTGTTGTGTTGTGTGTTATGTTGGCTGGGTTGTGTACGTATGTATGCATGTGTAGATAGAGGGCCTCATAATCATGAAAGTGGTAAGATTAAAAAATGGTGAGCGTGTGAACTCATCTTTGCCCATAACAGGAACAAAGAGATGGTGGGGTGTTTTTGTTTGATTGTTTTGCTTTGTTGTTTTGTTTTGTTCTGTTTTTCCTTTTCTTGACATGGCTTACTGCAACCAATTGCCAGTCACCAGGAGCATTGTTTTGTCAACTTATGTTTCCATAAAATCATCTTGATATATTTTATAAGGACTAAAGTGAATCTGCTGTGATGATGTATACTTGTAATCCCAGCACTTGGGTTCTGAGGCAAAAGAATGGCCATCAGTGCAATACCAGCTTGTATTTTGTAGCAGGACCCTGTCACAACAAGAAACAAATGAACAAATAAATGAGACTTGAAACCAAAATAAACAAAGAAATAGGACTGGAGAGATGTATCAACAGTTAGAAAGCTTAATGTTCTTGCACAGGACAAGAACTCAGTTTGCAGCAGACCATGGAGTCCCAGCATCTATCTGAATTCCAGGGTCCAAAGAACTGTATCTGTATTTTTCTGCTAATGTTACTCTCATGCTAAAGAGTTGAAGGGAGTGTTAATGCTTCAGTACCTTGTCTGGCCTCTTCATAGTTCATATTAATCTCCCAGACACAGAAATCTATTTGGTTTATTCTGAAGCCATCGCTATATAGGGGAACTTTCTACTGAAAATCCACGTAATACCCAGGCAGATGCCGAAGAAAAAGTATGAGGAGACTGTTGTTATCTATTGCCAACTAGAAAGGAGGGCAGATACCAGTGCTTTTGTGGGAATTGGATTAGCAGACACAGATGGAGACTGGATCCAGGATCAATTATATACCTCCTCGAGTTCACAGTATCCCTATGAAGGTATGCATGGTGGTAAAATGTCCATTTAATTCCAAGTTCTCTTCATAAACAGAAAACCCAGCAGGGAGTTTTTAAATGCCTCCCCTGTTCCCTCCTTCCTGGAGAATCAGTGTCCAGGATGTGCTGTATTATAGGCAAACCTTGCAAGTACAGATACAGCTTTCTTAAGAGACAACTCAAAATAAAGTATGTCTCTTTTTCTTCAGAGTATACAACATGCCTCAACACAATCTCTTCAACTTCACACCAAGAAAACGAACACACATACAAACAACAACAACAACAACAACACTATCCTTTACTCAGTGGGAGATAATTCTGAATCGGTAAGGTATAAAGAAGGATCGATAGAAAGCACATTGGATAAAATGCTTGCTGTGTAAGCATACGGATCTTAGCTCCAATCCTCAGTACCATGAAAATGAGGGCATATCAACATGACTGTATAATCCCTGTGCAGGGATACAAAGACAGGCAGACTCCTTGGCACAGTAAGCTTTATGAAAACAGTGAATTCTGGGTTCAGTGAAATAGCTTACCTCAAAAACTAAGAAAATGATAGAGAGACATAAGATATCAATTGATGACTTATACCCTTCATACCAACTCATATACAAATGCTTGTTATAAAATATACATATACTATATACAGTATATGTAAAATATACATATACATATACTATATACTTGTTATATACATATATAGATTAAAATTATCTCTCTGGCCAGGCAGTGGGAAGCACTTGGGAGGCAGAGGCAGGTGGATTTCTGAGTTTGAGGCCAGCCTGGTCTACAGAGTGAGTTCCAGGACAACCAGGGCTACACAGAGAAACCCTGTCTCCAAAACCCAAACCAAAACAACAACAACAACAAAAAGATCTCTCTGAGTTATTTTTTATCATTTTTCAGAAGTAAAATGTTTTATTTTCCACATAAAATTCAAATAGTCACCTGAAAATATCAAGCAATGCATTTATAAATATATATATTTAACTTATCTATATCTATATCTATATATCTATATTTCTCCAAAAAGAGTTAAATGCTGAAGTTAAGCTTTATTTTCAAGTTATTGCTCCAGACTATAAATAATTTTGGGGGGCTTAATTAGAAATAAAATATATATAACTTTTGAAAATTCAAACTAACCTCACAATTTGTGTAATTAATAAGCAATTTATCTAATTTTCACAAATTACCCATACAATGCGTTCAGAATAATAAGCATTGTTTGAATTAGCTGAGCTTCCCCTCCTATTCATTATTAATTCAACACTCTGTATAATTACAAAGGCATTTCCCTTCCTTTTGTGTTCTGTACCTTATCATTGCCAGCCTCATTATTCTTCTTTCTCTTCTGTATAAGCAATTATTGTGGATACAGACTAACAGTGGCAGCACAGCTCCAATCACTGTTCGTGAGTCAAGGCTCAACCTCTGTAGAAGTAATTAATGTAGACTGTGGGTCACTAAAACATGACCTGAGCTCTGCTGCCCTGAGATGACCTTTATCCAAGCTTGACTCAGAAAGCAGTATTGAGATAACTCATCCGATAGAACAGATGAGCACTCCTATTATCAACACTCTGCCACCAAAATGCCCCAAATCTCCATACACTTGGAATGCTAACATGATATCGCAAGTGAAACGTTCTTCTCCTATTACAATGTGACATGAAATTAGCAGGCAATGCATACTTACTCTAGTGAATGACCTACAGTCTACTTGCATCAGATTCATGTGAAATGTAGTTTTGTTGCTTAAAATTAGGTGCCATCTTAAGATGTATATGTTATCTGCTTACAGATATTCAGGAATCCAAATTAAATTCAATATCTGAATCCCGAATATTTCTGAAGGAAAGTCCTTGAGTGACTAAAGGGATATTGCTATGCAATATAAACTGCACATGTGAGCATGGACTTCAGACATAGCAGATAGGAACAAGTAAAGGTCAGATACTCGAATGCTTTTACAGTTTGAATCATCCACACACAGATGACGATGAGAAGTCATTTCCCACAATGCTGACATGTATTCATCCTACTGTTGAAGGTCTGCTGGGAAGTGACCCTGGCTTGCATTCCTTTTCTTCTTAAATCTACCCTAATTTTGTGTTCACAGACCAGTTCCCCAGTTGATGTAAATATTTTATTATGAGATTAATAATGCTGGTAATTTCCTGAAGGTGTGAAATATATCTTGGTTTTCACCGTTATTTCTCATGCACAGTTTTATGTTCTCTGTAACATCAGATGAGTATAATGATCCCTGAAGAGTAGTGATCCTGCAAGGTCAGGCTGCTGGAAAATAACAGGGCTTGAATTTAGTCTTTTGGCAATGATTCCAAACATTTCCCTTTTTAATATTGTACCACACTCATTTGTTGTAAAATATAAAGACAGCAGCTGATTTCATTAAAAATGAATCTTTCTACTAGAACATGTTCAACTTAAAATTTATAGCACCTGGGCTGAGTAGTGGATGATAAATCAAATGTTTTTTATATTTTTTCTGGCTTCTGTAAACTACATCTACATCTGATGAATTCATACAGTCACATCCTTCAATGCATGTTAATAGTTTGCCAAAGGAAAGGACAATGTCCTTACTGTTGGTTCAAAGATAATATTCAAAACTAACAGTGAATTCATCTATTAAATAAAACATAAGTCAGTTAAAAAGTTGAGAATGTCAGAAAAAATATAAATAGATTAAAATTTCCTAACTTCAAAACTAGTATAGGGTATCAAGGTGGTTTTAGTTTTACTTGTGCTTTCTGTAGCAAGTATTGAGTGTTTTGTGCTAAAAATTATTTTTCTCAGCAATTTAAAAAATGGAATATAATTATATTATTCCAGTTTTTCCTTTCATCCAGTTATTCCTTTTCACATACACACACACACACACACACACACACACACACACACACACACACACACACGTATATTCCTAAATATATAAATATAGCCTGTACAATCCACATCATGCTACTTGTTGCTTGTAGTCATATGATTCTTTCAAGGCTGACCATCTGGCATTGATAACCAATACATGGGACTGTAACAGTAAATATTAAATATATATATATATATATGTGTGTGTGTGTGTGTGTGTGTGTGTGTGTGTGTGTGTGCATATAAAGTTCAGAAATGAGAGATATTGACAGTGGTGACAATGGATACCTTCTTAAATTGTTCTTCAGTTAAGCAGCTGTTTAAAGGATGCACACTTTCATAAAAAGATAAAATACAGAGCTCAATGTGAAAGAGATGCTTTGAGCCTGCTGATTAAGTAAATGCATACACACTGGTCTATAATTTCCTATGTAAATACCAGCAACAGTAAACATATGGAATATTCACCAATGCAGTATACTGCTTTCTACTCATTTTTGTGGATGAAGAAAATTGTATGATTAAAAGCAATAACTAATTATCCAAATAATAAATCATATGTCCAGGGATTCTGTAAAAAAGCACAAGGTGCAACTTATGGAAATTTTAAATGAACAAGCATAAATTGCTTCTTTGATCCTGAAACACTAAACTTATTGGTCTGAGGAAATAATGTTATTTGGTAACATTATGCCATATGAGACTCATCATAATTTAGTTATATCTGCAAATTCATTGCAATAAACTTTATTTACTTACTAGCTCAGATGAAAATTGGGGTTCAGGAAATAGAATTGTAGTAGAGACTAAAATGCGTGTTTCTTATTAGTATTGTTATGCATATATACATATATGACATAGCACACACATACAAGGCCTCAGTAATAGTGTCAGGCCTTGGGGCCTCCCCTTGAGCTGGATCCCAATTTGGGCCTGTCTCTGGACCTACTTTTCTTCAGGCTTTTCTCCATTTTTGTCCCTTCAGTTCTTTCAGACAGGAACAATTATGGGTCAGAGATGTGACTATGGGATGGCAACCCTAACCCTCACTTGATGTCCTGTCTCCCTGCCAGAGTTGGGCTCTGTAAGTTCCCTCCCCCTACTGTGGGGCATTTTATCTAAGGTTACTCCCTTTAAAGCCTGAGAGTCTCTCACCTTCCAGGACTCTGGTACATTCTGGAGGGTCCCTCTGCCTCCTACTTCCCAAAGTTGCCTATTTCCATTCTTTCTGTTGGCCCTCAGGCCTTCAATCCTTTTCCCTCACCCAATACCTGATCATGTTCTCCTCTTCCCCTCTCTGGCCCCTTTTCTACCCAGGTCACTACCTCCCTCCCCACTCCTGTAATTGCTTTCTTCTCCCTCCCAAGTGGTATTGAGGTGTCCTCATTTGGGCCCTTCTGCTTGTTCCAAAGAACTCAAAAATGTTAACACGACAAAGTGCTCAAGTGGAAGAGTTTCTAATAGCCAAAGTTTCTCTCTAAGGAATGATCACAGGGAATGGATCAAATCTAGCATCACACTAATAAAATATTACCTCACTTCCATAATGATATAAAGCTTTCAAGAGAGAATACAGGCAATTTGCATGTAGTTGGAATGTGAATATTTGTGGACAAAGGTCTGACTTTGAAAGATTGTTCTGGCCTAGAGATAGTATCAACAGTCTAACCAGGGCCACAAGTGCATGGCACAGCCTATATCTTTAACGTCTAATCTAGAGGTGATGTGTGTGTGTTTCTTCATTCCTGGAATCTTGCTTGACTCTCAGGTGACCTTTACAAAATGAATAGAATGGTAGCCACACTCTCTTAGTCCTACAAATAGCTCTGGAGGTTTGGTAGATTCTCTCTTGGAAGCCATAGACAATGTAAGAAAAATGAGCATCCTGAGACCACTGTGTTTTAAGACACCAGGGTGTGTAGATCCATCTGGAAGATGATACATCATATGAAGAGAGGCAGGGAAGGTGCTCTGGCACACCAGTTATGTGAATGAAGAATCCATGGAAGAAGCCGGTGGTCCAGCAGCAATGAATCTGCTGAAATGTAATACTCACTTGGGTCATCTATTTCAAAGCACTAAGTTCAGAGTGCTTTATTAGGAAGAACAAAAGACTAGCATTCCAGTCCTGTGTAACCCTCTTGAACCTGGGTCCTGTCAGAAAGCATACAGGAAAGCTAGAGATGACATACGATTTTGTATATCAGATTATAAAACGGAGATGATTTCTACTTTGGCACAGTCACACCCTTAAACATTTGCTTTAAGAGAAGCCAGCTATTATGCTGTGAGGCTGTCACAACAAGGAAGAGAAAATATGACTTCCATATCACAGGAACACTCAAAGACCTATCAGAATGACCAAGCATTGAGGGACCATACAAAGCTTACAAGATATTCTGTGTCTCCAGCCAGCTATTGGATGAAACACAGGGTCCCCAATGGAGGAGCTAGAGAAAGTACCCAAGTACCTGAAGGGGGCTGCAACCCTGTAGGTGGAACAACAATATGAACTAACCAGTACCCCCTGAGTTTGTGTCTCTAGCTGCATATGTAGCAGAAGATGGCCTAATCGGCCATCACTGGGAAGAGAGGCCCCTTGGTCTTGCAAACTATATGACCTTAGCACAAGGCAAGGCCTGGGCCAAGTAGTGGGAGTGGGTGGGTAGGGGAACAGAGGTGGGGGGAGGGGTATAGGAAACTTACGGGATAGCATTTGAAACGTAAATAAAGAAAATAAAAAAAAAAAAGGAAAAAAAAAAAAGATATTCTGTGTCTCCTTAGCCCGCAGTAGGTAATATTACTTTTCTTAAATTTGTTTCTATATGGGAGTCAGCTATGGGATGGTTTTTCCTTTTAAACATTTTAATTGCTTGCTTTTGAAGAATTTTTATCGTCATTCTTGTCTGAAGTGTTAGTGTGATGTGTGTATACAGTTTTCCTGTATTTACCTTACTTGGAGCTCTTAGTTGTCCCTGAACAATTGTTTCCATCATTTAGGGATCTTCCCTCCAATTTCTTCTACCTACTCTTTCTTCTCTCTCTGAAATTCTGACTGAAAGATAAACCTTTAGTGTCTCACACTCTTTTGTGTCTCTTCATTCTTTTACTTTCTGGTCTTTATATAGGATTCTGCCCTAACTTCCAACTTAAGGGTTTCTTCAGGTATTTGCAATCTGTTTGATAACCTATCTGCTAGATTCTTAATTTCACTTACTATAGAGTTGCTATATTGTTTTAGTGCTCAGATTTCCATCTTGTTAAACAGTATACTTTTATCAAACCTGTAATTTTATTTATTTCATTGAAAATGCTCAGAATCCATACCAAAGCATTGTGAGCTCCATTGTCGGAGAAAAGTTTCAAGGTAGTATTTGTAAGTATTCATAACTGTGCAACTCCTTTACCTGAATATTTATGTGGCTGACTCTGACTCTACTATGCAGTGTTTTCTGTTTTAAAAATAAATTATTTTTTCCTTCATCCACCAATCATTGCAGACTTAGTAACACAAATTATATATAATTAAGCTTAGTCTTATAGCTAGAGGAACTAATGCCCTTCCATCAGCTTGATCTAATTGTAGGAACCAAGATGATGTGAAGGTGGAGTCTATCATCTGGAGAGGATCAGGCCAGTCCCAGCTCCCTAGGCCCTATATTACCCCTGTAATTGTGGAGTAGCTCTCAGCCCTGCTTTCTTGGCAGCTCTGGTCACTGGGTTTGTCACCCCTACTCTTATCACTCTGCTAACAAGTATGTGAAGGTTCTCATTCTCCGTCTGCCTCTGGTATTTTCCACATAACTAGATTCCTTCTGGGTAAAATTGGGTTCATTGCTATAATTTTTTAGTGTATTGTTATTCATGTGATATGTACAAACAGGTATCTTGAAACTATTTTAAATGGATTTTTGTTTATGATAGAACATTAATTCCCATCTATTTTGCTTCTAGTGCTTCAATCGGTCTTCAGAGAGTTAGTTGACAGCGTGATGATTTATTTATATTGGAGCATAGATGCTTTCTGTATTAGAACAAAGAAAAGGCAACATGCACATAGACACAAACAGAGGCACACACATGAAGAGGTAGGAGGTAGGGAGGGAGGAGGAGACATTGGGGGAGAAAGAGAGAGAGAGAGAGAGAGAGAGAGAGAGAGAGAGAGAGAGAGAGAGAGAGAGAGAGAGAGAATTTGATTTCAACATGATTCTTTTTTAAGAAACAAATGGACAAGAAGGACAGCTCGGTGATTAAGAGTACTTGTTCTCCCAAAGGAGAGGTATTTAGTTCCTAGCACCCATGTAGGACAGCTCACAACTACGTGTAAGTCCTGCTCCAGGGGACATAAAATCTTCTGGGCTCATCAAACCCTAATACATTCATGTACATCCCCACAGAGACACAAAAGCCAGCATATAGATAAATAATAAAATACATCTTAAAAACCATGTAAAGAAAAATTTAGCAATACATTTTGTCTCGATGCTCAGTTTTAGTCTTTTGTGTTGTGATATAATTTTAATTAAAATTGTGTCAATATATATATCATTAACACTTACAAAGATGACAAATTTCTTATTGCTTCACCATCACTATGATAGATCTCCTCTTGGCCTATAATCTTGGGTAGATTTTCATTTGACTTATTTATGCTCAAGGAACAGTTTTTAATTTAAGTATCAGCTACTCAAGATGCAGTTCAGTGACAATAGTTCAGTACTTACAGAGCAAGTGACAATCCAGAATTTCATAGGTTCTGTATAAGGCTAGAAACTGGACTGACATAGTGAATATGCAAAACATAAAGTGATGGCATTGTGTCCTCATACGTGATGTTTATTGGTTTTCTTAGAGTTCTTCCATGATATCTATCTAAAGAGTCTGCCCAAACACAGGACCACAAGTATGTCTGTCTCAGTACTCACCATAACTTTCTTTACAGAAAGTAAGACTTTAAGAATGTACTTTATCTATAAACACATGTTTGTAATAAGTCATCTTACCAAGTATGAAATCTTTTAGGGCATTAGGGCATGCATTTCGCTTGTTATTTCACCATAAATCCAGGACTCTGAACAGCACCTGTAAAAAAAAAAAAAAAAGAAAAAAAAGCTATAAAATAATCTTCTGAGGGACTTACTTACGCTCTTCCAGAGGTTTTATTTGAAGACAGTGGGTAAATGCATACTACCAGCCCTGATAGGAAATGTCTTCTCTTCTCTCTTAGTTCTACTTATTTGCTACTGCTGAATTTCTTTTGACATATTAATTTTCTACTGGTTCATTTGTCTTATAAACATTACTTTCTGTTCTTGTATATTTACATATTTGAATCCCAGATAGTTTTCTTAAATAAGGTTTTCTTCAAAGAAGAAAATGGATATATTCCTGTTTTGTCTCTTTAGATCTTCATAGGGTTGTGTTTGTATTGTGCCTTTAATAATTATCTGTTGCAATTTATTAAAATATTTCATGCACACAGGTGAGAGCAGCTATCAATCACACTGTTGTGCTTGACTGGGAGATGATAGCAAATAGATTAGAGGGAAGAGGAAGAAGAAGGCTGTGTTAGATGAAGCAACGAGGGCATAGTCCTCTCGCATTTCTCTCTAGAATATATCATGTTCTCGGATGCTTGAAGGACATTGAATATGCACAGAGCACTGCTACTCCATTTTGTTCACATATGTTATATTACTTACTTATAAATGGTTTTGAGTGAAATAAAATCAGATCCCTTCCCTTTTTTCTTTTCTCCCTCCATTCTTATCCAGTTACCTTCCCTTGAACTTTCCTCATTATACCCTCAATTCCTCCAGATCTCTGCTATTCACTCAAGTGCTCTTGGCTGAGCAGGACTACTTTTTACAAAGCCCCATCCTTGACTTACCTATTGTAATTGTTGAGCTTTAAAAAAAAATGCCTTTGTGAGAAAAGAGGAAGACTGTTTTCTTCACCTCCCTAACCCTAGTATTCAGATAAAAGCTTGATGATTATTTATACCAAACAAATGGGCAAATTAACAAGTGGCTATATGGATAGGTAGGTTAAAGGACTTTTCAGCAAATAACACATTATGTTGGTTGTATAACTATGACGGATTTATTTTTAAATAAAATATAAGTATATCGTTATTGAAACTTAATTGCTACTGTTTCTATCCTGACAAATTAGAACTACTATGTCTATACCCTGAATATATACTGTGAAGGATCATTCACCTCAAATGAATGACCTGAGACTGAATAATTAGCTGAAGGCATTGGAGATGAATATTTAATACATTCGCTGCTTAGCCCCTGTAGTTGCAGTGATTTTTCATATGTATTTCTATAACTGGTTAATATAAAAGATGAAAATATATGTGAGAGATGTGACAGCATCTCTCATGCCACTGTTTCTGCAAAGATATAGTCACATGTTCTGTGTACTGGGCACAGGACCACGGCCACAGTCATGAAGCACCTGCTTTTCTAAGGAAGGCTGCTAGTTTGATTAGAAATCTTCAGCACTAAAGACTATTCACACCGTTGCCTCTGAGTCTGTCACCTGCTGTTTTCTAAGCTCACATGACACTAGACCAGGGCACTGCAGAGAACAGACATTTTCCAGCTGGCTAAAACGCAGAGGATGACTTTTTCACAATCAAACACAAAGTAGAACATATTTTGTTAGAAATGCCAAGAAAAATATGAGCAAATATTTTCTAAATGACCTCTTCTAACAACTTTGATGTCCAATCACCTTTAAGGAGGAATTGATTTATGAAACTTTGGGGGTATATATTTTGAGATATAAAAAAGCCAAATAGTATAGAGTGAAATGTCATTAAATTGATGATCATGAATAAATCTAAATAAACACATGAAGGTAAAAAATGGTGAGAATAATCACTTGGTCCAGATGTATGATGGGAATGAGAACAGCAGATAGGGAATTTTTGGAAAGATCCATTTTAGAGTACTTTGTCCATAGACCACAGGGCACAGGACATTGAAAACTAGTAACAAGTGCTCAGAAACCATACTAACATAAAACTGATACTGCTCCCCAGAGACTTGCAAACAGTGTGCTGTTGAACAACCGGCCATACATATACTGTGCCATGAATCTTTCAGTGTTTGAGGAAGTCACTTTAATTTCAGTGTCTTAAAATAAGAGAGTCTTCCTGACTAAAGTGATTCAATGGTATTCTGTCCCTCACCTCCACTTTGTGGTTTTAAGAAGCTTCAAATCAAAGCTAGAAAAACATCACTCATGAAAACTTCCTAGGGTACTCAGAAAGAAAATGAGGATCAACACTTAAAAAAAATTCAAAAGGAAAATTAATACATGATTAAACAAACAAATAAATAATAAGCCTCTTGGCATAAAGTAAGATTATAAGATGGTTGAGTGTATCTATCATGTGATAGATAGACTTTAGGGTTTATTAACCTAGGAAAAGAGTTAAAAATTTAGGACAGAATGTGGAAGTATACAGTTTGTGTATATGTGTGATTTATTACAACTTTTATTATAAGTGTAGATTTTAATTTATTTTTTCCTGATTTTGATTATTGCCTTTTTAAAATTTTTTTACACTCCAGAATTTATTCCCCCGAAGTCAATTTACAGATTCAATGCAATTCCCATCAAAATCCCAACACAATTCTTCAAAGACAGGGAAAGAGTTATCCTCAAACTCACCTCTAAAGGCAAAAAGAAAACCAGAATAGTGAAAACAATTCTTATCAACAAAAGAATGGCTGGGAGAATCACCATCCCTGACCTCAAGCTTTACTACAAAGCAATAGTGATAAAAACTGCATGGTATTGGTATAGAGACAGACACATTGATCAATGGAATAGAATTGAAGACTGAGAAATAAAACCACACATTTACTGTCACTTGATCTTTGACAAAGATGCCAAAAATATACAATGGAAAAAAAGAAAGCATCTTCAATAAGTGGTGCTGGGCTAATTGCCTTTCTGTATGTAGAAAGATGAAAATAGATTCATATTTGTCACCGTGCACAAAACTCAAGTCCAAGTGGATCAAGGAGCTCAACATAAAACCAGATATACTGAATCTAATAGAAGAGAAAGGGGGAAAGGGCCTTGAACTCATTGGCACAGGGGGAAATTTCCTAAAGAGAACTCCAATGGCTCATGCTCTAAGATCAAGAATTGATAAATGGGTCCTCATGAAACTGCAAAGCTTCTGTACGGCAAAGGTCATAGTCAATAAGACAAATCAGCAACCTAGAGATTGGGAAAAATCTTCATTAACCCCACATCTGATAGAAGACTAATATCCAAATTTTATAAGGAACTCAAGAAGTTAGTCACCAAATAACCAAACAACACAATCAAAAATGGAATATAGAGCTACACTAAGAATTCACAATAGAGGAATCTCGAATGTCTGAGAATGTTTGAACCTAAAAAATTGTTCAAAGTCCTTAGTGGTCAGAAAAACGACCCTGAGATTCCACATTAAACCAACCAGAATGGCTAAGATCAAAACCTCAGGTGACAAAACATGTTGGTGAGGATGTGGTGAAAAAGGAACACTCTTCCATTGATGGTGGGATTGCAAACTGGTACAACCACTCTGGAAATCAATCTGGAGGTTCCTCAGAAAATTGGAAATAGATCTACCTGAAGACGAAACAATACCACTCTTGGGAATAAATCCAGAAGATGCTCCAACATTTAACAAGTGCTCCACTATGTTCATAGGGTCCTTATTTGTGATAGCCAGAAGCTGGAAAGAACCCAGATGTTCCATGACAGAAGAATGGATACAGAAAATGAGGTTCATTTACACAATGGAATACTACTGAGCTATTAAGAACAAGGACAAGTGTAGATTTTTAAATCAATTTCAGAAAAAGGTTTTGTCAACTTTACTACATTTTGTATTAACAATGTGAAAAATCACATTAGATAAATTAAGTTATAGCTCCAAGGAGAAATATATGTAAAGATAATAAATATCACATGGGTGTGCTATCATTAAAATTGTGTACAAATGAAGTGAACATGATTTAGAAAGGAATTATGTTCCCAGATATGTATGAAGGGTATGATGTTGAGTATATTACCAGGGCTATCCTGCTTCAGTGGTTATCAGAATTTTATTCTTTCTTTTTGTGTTAATGTGTGTTAATTATGTGTATGGTTCCTGCCCTAATTTTCAAAATGATATTTTCATGCTGGGTATTTGGCAAATGTCAGAGATTATTATAATGGGCATTTAAAAGAGTAGTTCTGAGTCTTTATCTATAAAAGGACTGTATTTGTTTATTTTATTTCTACTCTACACAAGATAGCAGGATATCCCAAGTATATTGCTAAGTGATTTGATTCTACCTATGCTTGTGATTATGTCAAAGATATGATCTCTAATTCTTATGATGTAAGATTAGAAAATCCCAAAGTGCAGAAAAATTTTATTACTGAATTCAAAATAATGAAACCTCACATTTGAAATTCCCCAAGAAAAGAACTATCAATACTTTTTCTAACAATGGAAGAAGGCAGCAACTGTCTTTCAGCAAAGGAGACAGGAGAGCGTGCAGGAGTGAGGAAGAACAAGGTGACCATTTGAGACACATGACGTAAACCGAGCTGAAAATTCCACCCACGTCCTTTCATATGTATTTCTGTATCTAGTGATCCTTCTCTTGCCCTCTCTCTCTTTCATTAACAAAATTATTATTTCCCCATTAACTTTATTCATTTCACTTTATAAAAAGCAACAAGGTTCAATGGCACTGAACATAGAATAATGTGAAATATAGATCAATTCTAAAAGGATGAACAATTGCTCCAGGAAGTGCTTAAAGAATTTTTTTTTTATTTATTGGATGGATTAATTTTTAAGTACTGAAAGTCATCCTCTGAGGGAAAATTCCGATAACATGTGAGAAATAAAACACTAAAACAGAATAGTATTTCAATGCCATGGTTTAATTACTGTATTTTGAGTCTGTAATTTTGAAGCATCAATTATTTCTTCTGTGAGAGAGGGTGAATTCAGGACCCATGACAACACAATCGTCTCTCTTCCATGGTCATCTGCACACATTCATTTCCCTTATATGGATCCTATAATTGTACTTCTTAATCAGACGAGTTCTCTCTAGTCTCTTGCACTGTTTCTCACTTGCACTTACTTCCCCAAGGCAATCAATAATCACTACAATATGTTCTTCTCATTGTAAAAAAAAATAATAATGCCAGAAATCTCCAAGCAAGAACTTCTGATTATTGAGCTCTGCAGGTGGCCTCTCCTGCTTCCTCTTCCCTTCCAAACATCCTCTGAGCAACGTATGCTAATTAACTAGAACAAGATAAAACTTAATTCTGTATTTTAAGGAGAAAAATCCTCATTATTTCTCAAAACAAAATAATTGTAACAATATTGAAAGGTGGGAGCGTGAAGCTTCTTTTCAAATTTAATCTTTTCAAATAAACATTCTGCCCTTACAGTTAAAAGCCAAGTTATTTAATAAATTAAGAACTTGTGATAATGCCAGTGTGATTAATAAGTAAAAGTCTGTTCTTGCTTAGTTTTTTTTTCTTTCTCCAACTTAATTAGAGGAAGAAATGAGATCTGAAGTGATCTGCATATATTCCACTGTTTCTATAAAGAGTGCATTGTAATGTGGAAAGAAAATAGTAAAAAAAAAAAATTATATCTTTCCTATCATTTCAATAGAACTAAATAACATTTAATCTAGTTAATATACAAATTATATTTTTTCTTGCATGTCACAAATGATGTATTCATAATTAAGGGGAAAGTATGAACATTCATCAACCATTGACAACAAATGTTTAATTTTATGTAACTAAGAGCTTAGAACTGTATATATAGCCCAGAATTATATGTTCAAGGTTCAGAGGTTTATTCATTGATATATATATATTATAGGTTTATTTTATATATATTATATACTATTATATATGATACAAATATATAAAATATATTTTATATATATTTATAGTACATTTTTATATATTTACATATGCATGTATATATGTATATATAGAGAGAAAGAGACAGAATCAGAGAGACAAAGAGACAGAGAGACAGAGAGAAGAAACAGAGAAAGTAGTAAAAATCTTTATACTCACTTTAAAGCTTGATGTGGTGGCACGTGCCTTTAATTCCAGCACTTGGGAGGCAGAGGTAGGCGAATTTTTGAGTTCAAGGTCAGCCTGGTCTACAGAGTGAGTTCCAGGACAGCCAGAATTACACAGAGAAACCCTGTCTCAGAAAAGAAAAAAAAAAAAAAAACTTTATACACTCTTTAAATATAGTCATTAAAATATTTAAAGCAAATAAAAGATTATGAAATAAGTTTTTATCGTAGAAATGATTTAGATCTTTTCACATTCACAAAAGATAAGGTTTTGAATAGTTTTGCTCTGTCCCTGGATAGCAAGTAATATTTATAAAAAAAAAATCTAAATTTCTCCTTTTAAGGTGACCAGAGCATCACTAAATGTTGCATGGAAGTTTTCCAATTCTTTGAAAAACTCCTGTGTGAGTGGTTTTACTTACTATAAACAAAAAGACTTCGGCTACTTAAGAAAGTCAAATTCAAATGTATATGGAAATAGCATTTGATATTACTTCTTTCTAAATTTAAAACAATAATATTTGTGTGTGCACATACATGTATGCATGTGGAGATATACGTGTGTTTCTGTGCTTGTGTATACGCATGTTTGTGTATTGACTGTGTGTGTGTATGTGTCATTGTATGCATATGGATATCAGAGAACAACTTGCAGGAGTCAGTCCTCTCCCACCACAGATCAACCAGGGATTAAACTCAGATCCCCAAACTTGGCAACAATTGTCTTTATATAGAGAGTTATCTTAAAAGCCCAAATCTCCTATATAATAGTATTAATTTGTGTGTTACTAATAAATATAAAGTTAACTTGAGAATGCACAGATAGAGGTATGGCTTGAATGTGTCTCCAAACTCATACTTGGGAAGCTAATCTGCAGTAGTATTGATGGAGCAGTAAATTATGAAGATCAAGACCTCATCAGTGGATTAATGCTGCAAATTTAGAAACTCGTTATTTAGAATGTGTCCTAGTTTGCTTTCTTGCTTTCGCTCAGCCCACTTTCTTATTTAGCATAGGGCCACCTTCACAAGCATTGGACCACCTCCCTAGGTGGCTAGATCCTTTCACAGAGACTGAAGGAAAGGCCATCCAAAGACTGTCCCCCTCTAGGAATCCATCCCATATACAGTCACCAAATGCAGACACTGTTGTAGATGCCAAGAAGTGTTTGCTGACAGGAACCTGATATAGCTGTCTCCTGAGAGGCTCTGCCAGTGCCTGACAAATACAAAGGTGGATGCTCACAGCCAACCATTGGACTGAGCAGAGGGTCACCAATGGAGGAGCTAGAGAAAGGACCCAAGGAGCTGGAGGAGTTTGTAGTTCCATAGGAGGAACAGCAATATGAACTAACCAGTAGAGCTCCCAGGAACTAAACCACCAACCGAAGAGTACACATGAAGGGACCCATGGCTCCAGCCATATATGTAGCAGAGAACGGTCTTGTGGGACATCAATGGGAAGAGAGGCCCTTGGTCCTGTGAAGGCATGGTGCAGTGTAGGGGAATACCAGGACAGGGAAGCTGAATTGGGTGGATTGGTGAGCAGGGGGAAGAGGGATGGGGTAGGGGGTTTTCAGAGGGGAAATGAGGAAAGGGGATAGAAATGCTAATAAAGAAATTTTTTTATAAACTGAAAAGAAGAAAATACCCACAGTGACATGGCAACGTGATGGAGGTGATTCCTCAAAGGAGGTTCCCTCTCAGTGGATATCTCTAGTTATTGTTAAGATGGCAGATCTAGCTAGCACAGAATGGGAAAGGGATCTAACTAAATAGGTGGCCCTACCTACCCTAAACTTTTCTTGAAGGTTGTCACTCTTTGACCCTGAGTTATGGAATGATACACCAAGATCCTTTTTTTTTTTTTTTTCGAGACAGGGTTTCTCTGTATAGCCCTGGCTGTCCTGGAACTCACTTTGTAGACCAGGCTGGCTTCAAACTCAGAAGTCCGCCTGCCTCTGCCTCCTGAGTGCTGGGATTAAAGGCGTGTGCCACCACGCCCAGCAGTTTCTTGGTTTTTAAAATACATCTCTGTATTAATGGTTTACATTATTCTTATAACTAAATAGAATAAAGCCAATGGTATTTGAAATTATGTATTTAGTATTTCAGAGTATCCTGGGGAAGAGTCTAAAGTAAATTTGAGATAAATATGCACATTCTAAAGTTTGTATAGTTAATTTGGGCACACTAAAAGAGCACATGCACTAGGTTTTTTACCAGAAGATTCCAGATGTCCATGTATCTTAGAACAGGGTTTTTCCATGAAAAGAAATTCAGATCCAATTGAGGAATAGTCATCTTCACAAAACTGATTTCTCCTATTCCCTGTTTAATCAGAGTCAGTTGAACTCTGAACTTCTCCAGGTTAACCCAATTTGAAGATTTATTTTATTAGTCAAGTACAATTTAAATTCCTCATGTTTAAAACAAGATAATTGCATGAAATCCAGTAATTTTTAGCTCTAACATGGGTTTGTGATTTGGTGTGGACACTCATGATGTGGATGGTCATGGTGTGTATGGTCATGGTGTGGACACTCATGGTGTGGATGGTCATGGTGTGGATGCTCATGGTGTGGATGGTAGTGGTGTGGATGATCATGGTGTGGATGCTCATGGTATGGACGCTCATGCTGTGGACGCTCATGGTATGGATGCTCATGCTGTAGACACTCATGGTGTGGGTGGTCATGGTGTGGACACTCATGCTGTGGATGCTCATGGTGTGAATGCTCATGGTGTGGATGCTCATGGTGTGGATGCTCATGGAATGGACGCTCATGCTGTGGACACTCATGGTATGGATGCTCATGCTGTGGACACTCATGGTATGGATGCTCATGGTGTGGATGCTCATGGTATGGGTGCTCATGGTATGGAGGCTCATGCTGTGAATGTTCATAGCGTGGATTCTTATGGTGTGAATATTCATGTATGTAACTCAGGTTTTGTGGCTTCTTGTTTTGCTTCCTAGCTCCAATTTAAACTTGTCTTGATGATTTAAAAATTAGTTCTAAATAGTCCAGTTCAATAGTCCCGGTTAGCTTTTTCTTTGTGCAAACTTCATGGGAACATTGTTATCTACCACCATTTTTTCCCATATGCTCTGATTACAGCAAGATTTCGTCATTTCACTTGGTTTGCATCTGATGGTGCCATACATTTCCATCTATGTCATTTTTACACTTGTTTTTAGACAGTACTAGAATCTGACTGGATCTATGAAGGTTTGACAGACACTCTTGTGTCATGATATAATTCACAGATCTTGTGAAGCCGCTTCTGGGATCCTTTTCTGTCTCAAACTTTAGCACGTTTTAGAACAGCCTCCAGAGCTTAAAACCCTGACTTCTCCATGCTGTGAGCTGAGAAGGAAACAGAACATCTTTCTTAACCTCAGGAGCTACTAAGCCTGTTGTCATAGTTACCTTTTGTATTTCTGCTCCTGTGTGTTAGATCTTTTTGGAGAGGCTAGAGTTTCAGATCCATCTTTACATACCCAAACTGTGGGTGTGTGTGTCTTCCTGTCTCTTGTCTCTGTCTCTGTCTTTGTGCTGTGATTTTGCCTTTCTGTCTTCTCCCCCTCCCAATTGGTTGGGCTGTCTTCCATTTGTTGACAACAAAATGAGCTCTACATAATTCAAATGTATGATATGTAATGAATTTTAGATATAATGTCTCAATTCTGCTGTTTTCAATCTTTAACATTGTATTAAGAAAATTCCTGTTTCTTCTAATTTCTGCTATTTCTAAATTTTCTCTAATTCCATAGCACCATCTCTGAATCAAATATGTTCAGATATCCATTACCTGTTTTTGTTTGTTTGTTTGTTTGTTTGTCAACATCACTCCCTGAAGTGGTGTAGTGGGGAAACGGGGGTAGGGTAAATTCACTGGACAAATTTGTTTCAAATAGGAGAAATTTAAACTCCACAAAGGCCAAAAAATTTTAAAAAAAAGCAAAACAAAACAACAACAAAAAAACAACCCTCAGTTACTATGTTTTATCTTAAGTTAATTAGAACATTTTCTATTCCTTTTAGGTAAAATGAAAAATTTATAAATAAAAAATCTACTGAAGCTGGGTGTGATGGTGCAGCCTTTAATCCTAGCACTCAGGAGGCAGAGGCAGGTGGATTTCTGAGTTCGAGGCCAGCCTGGTCTACAAAGTGAGTTCCAGGACATCCAGGGCTATACAGAGAAACTCTGTCTCGAAAAAAAAAATCTATTGAAATGTCTGTTATTGTCAAAAGTGTTGTTTATACTTTTAATCTCAGTTGAACCTTGCTTTGTACACATACAAATAATACAGCTAGTTTATATGGCTTTTGTAGTGGGACTGTGGTAAGTCATTTTTGGGTCAATGGAATTAGTCAGCAAAGTTCTTATTTCAAAGACATATTATGATCTGTACTTCATCCATATTTGGGTCATAATATGCTTGAAGATATATGTGAAAATTATTTTTAGACATTTTAAAAAACATAGATCAAGTCTTGTAAACAACTAATTCTATAATAGTAAAATTCTGTAATATGAAACACTCAAAAGTGTATTCATTTCAGGAATATTAAACAAAACTATGTAGAAAGAAAATCTACTGAGTATCCCTATACAGAGATTGAATTTACAATAAAGACTGTACTTTAAAAGTTTCACGTTGTGACTTTATATTATGCCCATGTTTCAAGGTTTAAACAGAGGATCAGCAGGACTAGAATGCTTTTGATATGTAGCTTTTAATTTTTAAAGAATGTAGTGTTATTAAATTGACTCTTCCTTGCTGTGCACTGTCAATTAGCCTCACAGTCCATATAGCTTTTAACAAAAGGGAGGAGAAAAGATTTATTCTAAATATATAATTTTCTGTGGATTCACAATTGTGCTGTGGGCTTGCATACATTGGTCTCTTGATGGTACTGTGGGGCCAGCAGGTGGCTTGCCTACCTTGGTGAAAATCAATCTGAAATGGAGATAAGCCAGGCTCCTTAATTAACCAGCAGCTGCTGTCATTATGGAATTCACCTGTTTTAAAGAAATTTACTTTGCAGTTTCATAGCCACAATTTCAATTTAAATGTTGGCTGGAATCAGAATAAAGCCTTTAACCGTCTACATTTCTAAAATGAACAAGTGAAAAATACTGAGACATGTTCTTACCTTCAAATATTTTGTTTCTTTTATCTGTCAAGAATGATCCTCTCTGTCACTCCTGCGTGACACTGACTATTCATTCTGAAACTGTCCTTTTGTTCTTATTTTGCTCATTGTTCAATCTTCATTGCGATATGGAAATGCAGCCATTTATTTCTAAGCACTCATGTTGAGAATGTTGGAATTGTGAGTCCTATCCTTTCGTCTTTATTATCAGAAAAGAATGTGATGTAGCTTTATCATGCCTGCCATAAATTTCCTAAAACATGAAATTATTAGAGGATATTCCAAGCCTTAAAATAATCTGTTAAGCAAAGCTATGAATGGTGAGTTTAAGGAGTTAGTTTTTGAGAGCTTTATCCTCCAGTAAATTAAAACAAACCCAATGCTAAGACCTTAATGTCTCTGTCATGCATAAGATACTAGAATAACCCCTGTTCTCCACAGAGACACAAAGATCTACTAGCTTTTGTTTTCAGACACCTTACATCTGTTCTATGGGAAGCATGACCTCGGGGGGGGGGGGGAGAATAAATAAACATCTTGACTATTTTCAAGAAACTGAAATAGGTGATTTGCTAGCTCTATTAAGAACAAAAGTCAATAGACCTAAAAGATACCATACGAGTCTCTCTGTAAGGCATATGCTTTGAGATGGACTTTGAGGTTAGGCATGGAAGTAATTGATCATAGTGTCTACATCTACATTCTAATATTCTCCCGGTGATCACATTTAAGCACACTTCCTAACCTGACTTGCAATTATTTTTGGTTATATACCTTAATTCTAATAAGTAATAGACATGGTCCATAGGAACATTGTTTCTTGGGGGTTGATGTCTCTCCTAAATAACTGAAATCAAGAGTAAATCAGCATTACTGGAAAATAGAAGTCCTTTGGCCTTCTGACTAACCTGTGAAAGCAGGTCACTCACTCAACAGATGGCCCGATGAGTTCTGTAAAGCTGTGGTATGAATGAGAATTAACTTGTGATTGTACTATGCTTGGGGGTCTCTGTTAGTTTCGGCAATTAGTTTATTACAAGTAGTATAGATTAATGAGACACATGAGAAAAAATGGCATTCTGATAGAGGGAAGAGTATGCAAGTATGAAACAACTCTATGGTTTTAAGTTGTGTACAGTGCTGATTACGATAAGTTGTTTGTTTACAATATCTAGCATTAATTACTTGAATAATATTCACTCATTATATGGGAATAATGACATTCAAATTCCTCTATCTTTAGCATGTTATATTTAGCTTTGCTGTTGTTGCTGTCTGTGGTTTTTCTTCAGGTCATTCATTGTTATCATCTTTCACTGGAAATTTTTTTTTTCTTCCAACCATTTCTGGTAGAAAATAAACTCTCAGATTTTACATTTGTGCATCGAGCTCTTTCTTCATTAACCATCATTTTGTTTGAATTATTAAAATGACACTCCCGTTTCCACATATTGTTCTGATTACCAGAGTTAAAATCCAGTTGAAAATCTGACTTTCTTAATCAGCCATGATAACTAATTGTAATACAATGACTACTAATTGTAAATGTAAAATTGTAAAGTACCATGAAAATGTCCTCTTAAGACATATTTGTTGCTTTTTTAGTAGATCTTAATGATATAATAAATTAAAAGTGGATTAAAAAAAAGAGTTGATGAAAATAGAATTTGTTAGTAAAGGGTTAGAGAAAAATGTACCTCAAAAGATTTTCTGTGACCTCACAGAAATTTAAGTGATTTGGCTACTGATCTCTTCATTCGGAAGGATAACGAAAAGTCACTGCAAAACAAAAGGGCTTATCTGAAATCTATAGGAGTTTCTAGGCCACCAGACTCAAATTTCCATTTGTCCTTACTTTCCCCAGAAGAATACAGTAACTCCTGAAAGCCTGAGTTGTAATCTTTGAAATGTACATATGCATTATAAACGTATTATGGATTTAAAAATGCAATACTGCCAGCATTCTAATTTCAATTATCCAAGGTAGAAGACAATTTAACCTTTCAGATATAATTCCATCTCCTCCTGAATAATAGCAAGTCTGAGTCACCAAATACTTAAGCTAAAAGTCACAGACATAGCTGTAATGCAAATTTAGTAATTATTGTAATAGAGGCAGCACAGTGTAATGTGAGGGTCCTGGGAAAGGCGTATGGAGAATAATCTAGTAGTCTGTATAACAGAAAAAGTAGAAAATCTGTATAGGTCGAAAGTATAATGGAAGCTAGTTCCTAATTAAGAATGTAGATAGAGTTGATTATGGTTAAAAATTAGGATTTCTAGACAGCATAAAAATGAAGCTACATGTTTATAGAGAAATAAATTAAGGAACTTGTACTTGATATCCATAGTTGCTGTCTAGAACTCCTTTTGCTGGCAGATATATTCATCTGCTTTTAGTGTGAATGTTGGCCTCCCTCTATTCCTTCATAAAAACTTCTCAATATAACTATTCCCTATTCAATAAGACCAACCTTGCCCAGAGATTCCTAGAGGATTATATTCCCCTTCTCAGGACAAGCCCATTTCCAATGACTGGTACAATTTAGAAAGTAAATCCTCACTGCTTCATATCTTATAAAAATATTATCATAAACTGGTGATTATATTCTGATATGAAATAAGAGCATTTTTATAGGTTATGAGACCCATCTATACCATAACAAGAGATAGTAAAGAGTCTATGGAAGACAGAAGTGTTAAAAATCATCAGGATGGCAGTTGAGAAGAAAGTCATGAAATTGGTGAAAGAAAGACAAAGCAATGTGGAACTCCTGATCATGTTTGAGAGCAAATACACATAAGCTGCAGTCACCATGTCTCTGTACCACTTTGATGCAATTGATCAGTAGATGGATCTAGGCATCTATGTCAGAGTGCTACACATTTAAATGGACTGGGACATCGACATATAAAAGGAGAGCTAAATGAGAGATGGAGTTGCCATGGAGCTAGCTACCTCCCAGGAAGCATTAGACCAGAAGATCTACATCAGTGGGAACAAGCAACAATAGCACCTCCTGCCCATCACTGGCCTTCAGAGTGAACTGTAAATTGAATAGCATATACCCTCTGAAAGAACTGTATTTTCTCTATACGCAGTCATGAGCCAAAAGCCCTTTGAAAGACCAGAATACTTTAAAGTATGATAGCAACCTGAATGTACTGGCACAGTATTGTCACTGCAAATCTCCTCTAGTAAATTCATATGTTTACCTAGACTTATGAAGTTCTCAGCCAAATCCGCATTCTTTTTGTTTGTTTGTTTGTTTTGTTTTGTTTTTGTTGTTGTCAGTTGGTTTGGTTTGGTTTGGTTTTCACCTCACCTTTCCAGGCCTCCCCACTCTCTGGGGTCCCAAGTCTCTCCAAAGTCAGTTGCATCTTCCTCCGTCACAGAGAGTCCACTGGACAATCCTCTGTTGTATATGTCAGATTTAGTTTCTTTATTTTATTTTATTTAATATTTTATTTATTTACATTTCAAATATTATCCCCTTTCCTGGTTTCTCCTCCTGAAACCCTTAGCCCATCCTCCCTCCCCTGCTTTTATGAGGATAAACACCCAACCACCCACCCACTTTCTCATTCTCCTGTACTGGGGCATCAAGCTTTCCCAGGACCAAGGGCCTCTCCTCCCATTGATGTCTGCCAAGACCATCCCCTGATACATATGCAGCTGGATCCATGAGTCTCTCCATGTGTACTCTTTGGTTGGTGGTTTAGTGCCTGGGTGCTCTGTGGGGGTCTGGTTGGTTGATACTGTTGATCTTCCTACAGGTTGAAAACATCAGCTCCTTAAGTACTTTCTCTAACTCCTTTTATTGGGGAACCCATGCTCACTTCAATGGTTAGCTGTGAGCATCCACCTCTGTATTTGCCAGGTTCTGGTAGAGCCTCTCAGGAGACAGCTATATCTGGCTCTTGTCAGCAAACACTTCTAGGCATCCACAATAGTGTCTGGATTTAGTGTCTTTATATGGGTTGGATCCTCAGGTGGGGCAGTCTCTGGATGGTCTTTCCTTTAGTTTCTGTTCCATAATTTGTCTCTGTATTTCCTCCCATGAGTATATTGTTCCTCCTTCTAAGAAGTACTGAAGCATCCACACTTTGATCTTTCTTCTTCAGCTTCACGTGGTCTATGAATTGTATCTTGGATATCCTGAAATGTTGTGCTAATATTTACTTACCAATGAGTGCATACCATGTGTGTTCTTTTGTGACTGGGTTAGCTCACTCAGGATGATATGTTCTATTTTCACCCTTTTTCCTAAGAATGTCATGAAGTCATTGCTTTTAGTAGCTAAGTATTACTCCATTGTGTAAATGTAACACATTTTCTGTATCCACTCCTCTATTGAAGTACATCTGAGTTTTTTTTTCCAGATTCGGGTTATTATAAATAAGGCAGCTATGAACATACTAGAGCATGAGCACGTGTTTTATGTTGGAGCTTCTTTTGGTTATATGCCCAGGGTTGGTATAGCTGGGTCCGCAGGTAATACTATGTCCAGTTTTCTGAGGAACTACCAGACTGATTTCCACAGTGTTTTACCAGCTTGCAATCCCACAAGCAATGGAGGAGTGTTCCTCTGTCTTCACATCCTTACCAGCAACTGCTGTCAACTGAGTTTATCTTAGCCATTCTAACTGGTGTGAGGTGGAATCTCAGGATGTTTTGATTTGCATTTCCCTGATGACTAGGGATGTTGAACTTTTCTTTAAGTATTTCACAGCCATTTGATATCCCTCAGTTGATAATTGTTTGTTTAGCATTGCACCCCAACTGTTAATAGAGTTATTTGGTTCTCTGGAGTCTAACTTCTTGAATTCTTTTTATATATTGTATATTTAGCCCTATCTCAAGCTGTATTACAGAGCAATAGTGATAAAAACTGTATGTTATTGGTACAGAGACAGGCAGGTAGATCAATGGAACAGAATTGAAGACACAGAAACGAACTTGTACCTACGGTCACTTGATTTTTGATAAAGAATCTACAGAGGCAGGTAGATCAATGGAATAGAATTGAAGACCAAGAAATGAACCCACACACCTATGGTCACTTGATTTTTGACAAAGGATCTAAAACCATCCAGTGGAAAAAAGACAACATTTTCAGCAGATGGTGCTGGTTCAAGTGGATGTCAGCATGTAGAAGAATGCAAATCGATCCATCCTTATCTCCTTGTACAAAGTGGATCAAGGACCTCCACATAAAACCAGATACAGTGAAACCAATAGAAGAAAAAGTGAGGAAAAACATCAACACATGGGCACAAGGGAAATTTTCCTCAACAAAACACCTATGGCTTATGTTCTAAGATCAACAATCGACAAATGGGGACTTACAAAATTGCAAAGCAAACACACATTCTTACCTCCATCTGTCTGATGCTCCATGGAATAGCAAGTTTCCTCTGAAAGCATCATATCAGCACACTGCTGGTACAAGAAGCCAGTCCCATCTGCAGATTAACCAACCTAATCAACATATCCCAAAAGTGAAACTTTATTCCTAAGGGGAGGTATTTAATTAATTAAACATCAATTTATATAATTTGACACTATTTGTTCTCCCAGGAAAACTTTTGTGTATACCATTAAGGAGGTCTTTACAATGGAAATAAGCTAGGTAAGGTATCTGAAGACTGTCTTCCATATATGAAGTCATTTCTCCTTTCAGAGTTGTCAAGGTAAATTATTTATAAAGGATGTCTTTCTTTATGGCATCAAAAATTGTTACAATATGAAATTTCTTAAAACGTGATTATTAAGCTAAAGTTAGAAAGGCCTTCTGCCTTACAAAACTAGACTAGGATTTCTCTGTAGAAATACAGTTTGAACAATATGAACTAACCAGTACCCCCTGAGCTTGTGTCTCTAGCTGCATATGTAGCAGAAGATGGCCTAATCGGCCATCACTGGGAAGAGAGGCCCCTTGGTCTTGCAAACTTTATATGACCCAGCACAAGGGAAGGCCTGGGCCAAGTAGTGGGAGTGGGTGGGTAGGGGAGCAGAGGTGGGGGGTATAGGGAACTTTCGGGATAGCATTTGAAATGTAAATAAAGAAAATAATAATAATAAAAAAAATGAAAAAAAATACAGTTTGATCTCTCTTCCTGTGATTTTAGTCTAAATTGCAGACAGATTTGTTATTTATAATACAGGGGCATTTAAAATTTGGTCAAAAAACACCTTATTTACATAAAAATTTCTCTAGATGTACATGCGTGTCTAAACATAATATAATATATAATATATAATAATATAATAAAATGTTCAAGTAAATATCTAACATCAGCTTCTTTAGCATTTTTTTCCAAAATTAAATAGATCCTTTTAAACTTCAAATACATTGAGTACTGGGACATATTCCTCAAGTGAATCACTTGGCAAAGGCATAATGATTTTATAAACAGTGTATATTTCCAAAATACATTTTAATATTTTAAATTTTCTAATTAATTTCAGTGGTGTGTGTCTATGTGTGTGTGTGTGTGTGTGTGTGTGTGTGTGTGTACATGCGCACATGTATGTATACGAGTGTAGTTAGTTTTTGAAGCTAGAAACATCTGATCTTGGAGCTATAGACAGTTTTAAGTTGCCAGATGTAGTGCTGTAAACTGAACTCTGATTGTCTGGATGAAAAATCTAGTGCCTGGCTTTGTATGTCAAGTTGACACAAGCTAGAGACTTCAAAGAGAAAGGAGCCTCAGTTGAGAAAATATGTAAAACAAAAAACAAAAAACGACAAAAAATATGCCTCCATAAAATCCAGCTAAAAGGCATTTTTTTTCAATTATTGATCAATGGGGGAGAACCCAGCCCATATTGGGTGAGGCCTTCCCTGGGCTGGTGGGCCTGGGCTGTATGAGAATGCAAGCTGATCATGCCATATGAAGCAGAACAATAGGCAGCGCTCCTCTGTGGCTTCTGCTTCAGCTCCTGCCTCCAGGTTCCAGCTCTGCTTGAGTCTCTATCCTGACTTCCTCCAGTGACCCTTCCTCCCAACTTGCCTTTTGGTCATGGTGTTATATCAGAGTAATAGACACCCTGACTAAGACAAGCAGTATAATTTCTTAACCATTGAGCCATCTCTCCAGTCCAATTCCCCAAACAACTTTAGAAATTACATATGATTAATTTATTTTACATTCTAGTTCACTACACATGTAAGGGGAAAGTTTGAAAGGCAAAGTTGAAAGGCAAAGTTGATTTTTACTATTGAAAAGAGCAGAGGAGCCATTGTTTATATTCTTACATTGTGACACTGCTGACGCTAAGGACCTCTAGGTGAGGAAAATCTCATAACATCAAGCTAAATATTAAGGCTAATTAAGTATCATGTTCAAAATTTGTCATTTCCTTTGAGTACCATTATCTTTGAGTTCAAATATAAAATTACCAAGAATTGGGCAACTTCCATCTGTCACCAAATGTGTGATGCATGTATTTATGTAAATTTTAAGATGATCATCAAAAGTGCAAAGTATTCCAACAGAAGAGAGAATGGTGTAATCTTCAATTCAATGGACTCATTACCCACCTTAGCAATTATCAACATTTAGAGACTCATATTTCAATGTAATGATATATTATGCTACATTTATTAACTACATTTGAAGACTCGTATTAAAAGCAGATTCTTGGCAACTGTAAACTGTAGAAATGAGTTGGAAAGGTTGAGCAGATGAGGGTGTTATTTAAAAGAAACAAAGTCATCTATGAAAGGATGTGAAAAAAAATAAGCTGTGAAGAACTTCCTGTGTTTCGTAAAACTCCCCAAACTGTAGCTGAAAGGTGGACATAGTTTTCACCTGTGCCTCAACTCACACCAAGGAATTTTGACATCAAATTGTGTCCTTTAAGGTACTAGCTCTAGAGGCATGATTGATGATATCTGTACTATCTTGAAGCAGGTTTCTCTGCTTCTTGTTCTTGTACTGAAGGTGTACTGGTTTAGTTAGGGTTTCTATTGCTGTGAAGAGGCACCATGACCATAGTGACTCTTATAAAGGAAAACATTTGAGGCTGGTTGGCACTTTCAGAGGTTTAGACCATTACTGTCATAGCAAGGAACATGGTGCAAACAGGCAGTCATATTGCTGAAGAAGGAGCTGAGAATTCTACATCTTGATCCATGGGTGGCATAAGGAGGCTATTGACTTGTGCTTTGGAGACCTCAATGCCCACTTCCACCGTTACACACTTCCTCCAGCAAGGCCACTCTTACTCAAAAAAGGTAACAACTTCTAAGAATGCCACTTTCTGTGGGCCAAACATGATTCTATGTGGGACATTCCTATTCAAACCACCACATGTACCAACTGTAGCTAGATACTTTTGCTACTTATTTTCTGAATTTTGACCTGTTGTGAATTGATTTAAAAGCCTTTATCTGCTTATTAAATTATATTATTCGGTAAGAGGTAACAAATACATTTATTTGTGGGTATAAGGATAAGTATTTATAATACAGATAGAAATTATACTTGTTTAGAAAAATAGTAAGAAAGTTTCTCTTCTAGGGCCTGTAATTTCTCTAGCTATGAAGTTGACTATATTTACAGTTCTAGACATGAGTAGTCCCTAGTGAATGAAGCTTCAGTCAGATTAGGAAACTGTTTCTTCTAGACATGCCAGGGGTGCTTCTCCTATAGATACTGACAATTTGCTTACATAAACTGTACCTAAAAAATAGCCACAAAGCCTCATTTCTAGGTGAATTATTATAAGGAAACCATAGGTGCAGAGAGAGAGAGAGAGAGAGAGAGAGAGAGAGAGAGAGAGAGAGAGAGAGAGAGAGAGAGATCTTCATGGAAGAATCCTTTGATTACCCAATCCCTTTCTCAACTCTAAACATATTTAAATATAAGCAACACTAAATAGGCATAGCAAAGGATACACACAAACACACACACACACACACACACACACACACACACACACGCATTCTGGTGGTTTGAAAGAAAATGACCCCCATAAGCTCATAGAGTGGCACTATTAGGTTAGATGGCCTTGTTGGAGCAGATGTGGCCATTTTGGAGGAAGTGTGTCACTTTACTGAGAGTAATCTTTGAGGTTTCAAACCCTTAAGCTAGGCACAATGTGTCTCAGTCTCTTCCTGCTGCCTTCAGATCAGGATGTAGACCTTTCAGCTAGTTCTCTAGCACCATGATGACAAGGAACTGAATTTCTGAACTGTAAGACAGTCCCAATTAAATGTTTTCTTTCATAAGAGTTGCCATGGTCATGGTGTCTGCACAGCAATAGAAACCCTAAATAAGACAGAAGTAGGTAACAGGGACTGGGGTATTACTGTAATAGGTTTGCCCTTGTTTTTGTCTAGAGGAATGTGGACATTGGATTTAAAAAGCAGTTAAATGCTTTAAGTGAGGCTTAATGAGCCATACTAGTAGGAACCTAAAATACAGTGGTTCATAGGGCAATTTGAACTGTGAGGGTCTGGCACAAGAGTTTTCAGAGGTGAAGAGTATTTGTATGTGGCCTGGAGACTGTTCTTCTAATATTTTGACTAAGAATTTTTGCTCTTGTCCAAAAAAGTCTGCTTAAGGCTATACTGAAGAGTTTTTCATTAGTACCATAGGCAGAGGAAATTTTAAAACAACCTAGTACTGACTGTGTGGTTTGGTTATGAGTGTTCATGCTTATGACATTCTATAATGAAAAGGAGAGAGCTAAGCACAGAAAAATACAAAATGCTCAGTAAAGGGTAAAATGGGCATCAAGAAGCAGAATGCAGCAAAATCCTGGGTTCAAGGAGATAAAGAGATTAAAGAAATGCCTGATGTTGGATGGAGGAAAGGGTGTAGTGACCTCATAGAAAAACCTCTCCCAGCAAAGTTTCCAACTTGTGAAAAAGGAATTTAAAACGCCTTAGGGCTGGCTGTGGTGGTACAAGCCTTTGATTCTAGCATTCAAGAGGAATAGGCTGGCAGATCTCTTAAGTTTGAAGACAGCCAAGCTTAGGTAGTGAAGAAAATAATCCAAAACAGAAAGCTGGGGAACTTGTAATTAAACAAAGGGCCAAGCTCCACCCCCAGCAAGCAACATAACTCGGCAGCTTTGGCCATGTGGTTCTGGCTTTTGAATCAAGGATAGAAGAAAGGAGTTATGGAATCTCCATCTGTAACTAAGAAAGGCTGCTGAAGCCAGTCTTGGGTCAGAAATACCCCTGCATCACGGCCTGGAGAGGGGATTGTGTCTTCATACAATGAAGGTGAAACTTGAATTGCTTTGGAGACATCCCAGATGTTGGAGATGCCAGAGTCCTGGAATACCTACTAAGGAAAGCTGCATACAAGGTGTGGAACCTTCGAAGAAAGAGGAATATGTTTCAGTCACCAAAGCTAAAAGGACTTGATGATCTGTAGAGGACTTTGAGATCTGACATGCAGATGCAATGTTTTCTGTCTTGCTTTGGTCTAGTATTTCCTCACTATGCTCCCTGTCTTCCTTTTAAGAGCAGTAATGTATATCTTGTGCCATTATATATTAGAAGCACGTGATCTGCTTTTTAACTGTGATTTTACAGGGAATTACAGTTAAGAATTTGCATGAGTCACAGAAGAGATTTTGAATTTTCAACTTAAAAAAATTAATATATTTATTTTTTTACTTATTCAAATTTATATCCTGCTCACTGCCCATCTCCCAGTTACCCCGTGCTAAAATCCTTTCCTTAACCCCCCCCCCCTTCTCCTCTGAACCAGAGGGTCCTACCCTGGGAATCACCTCCCTCCACCCTGGCACTTCAAGTCTATGCAAGAGTACTTATTTCCTCTTGTACTGAGGCCAGACAAGGCATTCCAGCTAGTAGAACATATCCTACAGTCAGGCAACAGCTTTTAGGATAACTCCCACTCCAGTTGTTTGGTACTCACATGAAGCTCAAGCAGCATCATCTGCTCCATATGAACGGACAGGCCTAAGTCCAGCCTTTGTTCTTTGGTTGGTGGTTCAGACCTAGAGCACTAAGGGTCCTGGTTAGTTGACTCTGTTGCTCTTCCTGTGGCATTCTTATTTCCTTCTGGGTCAGCAATACTTTCTCCTATTTTTTGGTAAGAAAAGCCAAGCTCCATTCTCTATTTCAATGTGGGTGTCTATATATGTCTGGATGGAGCTTCTCAGAGGCTGGGAGCAAAACAGAGTATCTTTAAGAGTGGTAGGGATTGGGACTTTCCAATCAGAAGGGTGGCAATTTGGGGCAGTTATTGATTAGCCATTTCCTCAGTCTCTGATCAGGATAAATTTTGGGTTGAAAGTTTTGTGGGTGGGTTGGTGTCTCTATTGCTTCAGTGGGGTTCCTGCCTGGATACATGAGATGATGTCTTCAGGTTCCATATCCCCAGTGTAGTAAGCCATACCTAAGGTTACCTCCATTTATTCTTGGGTGCTTCCCTTATCCCAGGTCTCTGTCTCATCCTGGAGATGACCCCCCAACTCTTCACCCCCTTCAGTTGAAGATTTTCATTCATTTTCATGTCCATCTAGCCATGTCTCATGTCCTTCCCCACACTTGATCCTGAACCCCCATCCCTTCCCCATACACCCTCCTTCCCAGTTCCTGCCCTGAACTTTGGGCTTTTAAACAGTGCTGATGCTACGATAGATGATGGGAACTTTTGACATATGACTAAATGCATTTTGCATTATAATGGCTGTAAACCTATGTGGGCCAATGAGTGGAATGTGGTGGTCTGGATAGGGATGATAACCATAGACTTATGCATTTGAATGATTGGTCCTTGGAGAATGCTCTCTTATGAGATGTTGCCTTGTTGGAGTGGGTGTGGCCTTTTTCAAGGAAGTGTGTCACTAGGGAAATCTTTGAGGTTTCAGATGTTCAAGCTACATCTTATGTGTCTAAGTTTTTTCTTGCTGTGTTCTGTTTGGAATGTCAAAATCTCAGCTACCTGTCTGGTATACCATATATGCCTATTTGCTGCCATGTTTCCCACCATGATGACAATGAACTTAAGCCTGGGAACTGTGAGTCAGTCCCAATTTAATGTTTTTCTTTATGAGAGTTGCTATGGTCATAATATCTCACACCTTTACAGTAACAGAAACCCTAACTATACATTAAGCCATAATGTATATAGAAAACAAAAAAGAGACCTGAATAACAAAACAAGGTGGGAGGGTACAGAGGGTAGGAGGAGGAAACAGATGGGTAGAAATAATGATGGAAATACAGTGTATACATGGAGGAAATCCTAAAATGTATATTAAAAACTAACATCTAGATTGCATGCTTAAGCATTATAACAAATAAGTCTGGAGAAGCAGGCAGCTGGCTTTTCTGATGAGGGTTGCTTTAAGAATCACAAAACAGGATATCCTCAAACACAGAGGCAATGCATATGCATAATCAAGGCTGACAAATAACCATCAGACATAGGCTAAGTATTTTACATGCATTCTTGTTCAAATTTGCCTCTACATTAGTTTCTATAATTATCCTCACTTCTGAGGTAAAGTAATTGAAGTCAATTAATTTTCTCAAGGTTATACAGCCAATAAATAATGAAAGTTGGATCCTAATAAAGATTCCTCTGATCCAAAATTGATGTATTATCCAGCACTTAATTTTGAATTTTAACAGCATTTACAAAAACCTACCACAGCAAATCAAACTTATCATTTTATAATAAGGCTCGAAAGTTAAGAATGTTATTAAAGTGATTTGTCCTAAGCCATATAACCAGAACTCTAGACAACCTTCAACTGATGAGACGATCTGATAGGATTTTGATATATGATGGTGTTTGTAAGGATGCACACTGCCAATCGATCCTGGTGATGTGTGGAATTGGGTATGTTGAATTCAAAATTCAACCTAAACATTAGGGTTTTAAAATAGAGAATGTTTGAAAACAATACATGACACATATATAATGTATATATAAAGAACTCCCCTGCATGTGCAGAGAGAGTGAAAGAGGGCAAATTAAAAAAAAAAAAAAAAACAAAAAGGAATGTTGGGGTAACTTAAGTCAGAGATTAATAACGGACAAAACAGGCAACATCTTCCAGGGAAGAATGCCTTGATTTGTTGTTCCATTTGCTTGAAGACTATCTCAGACATTCTGGCTCTAAGGCACAATTCAATGAGGAATCAATACAATTTAATGATGCTCATATCCTTGAAATGATGTAGGGCTGCCCATACTCTAGTAGTCACACACCTCTTAATATCTCAGTGTTCAAGGCCACTTATATTGTCCCAGGTACAAAGGCATATAGTGAAGACTTACAAATTGGGGTATGGGGAATGGCAAATCACAGGAAAATATGTTTTAACACTAAACTTCTCTCTCTCTCTCTCTCTCTCTCTCTCTCTCTCTATATATATATATATATATATATATATATATATATATATATATATATATATACATATGAGTATGGTTTGTGCTCTAGGAGGATAAATAACTGAATGAAAGGGAAAAAAGTAAAAGTATTTTTAATTAATACTTTCTTATTTACTTACATGTTTATTAGGTATTAATATATTACATTTCTTCAGTCCTTTGGGAACTTCCCTAGGAAAGGAAGTATTTTTATAAATAGAATGTTAGATAGAAAGAAATACAATAAAGTCACTTGGAAAATGATGCCATCATATGATATGTTGATACATAAAATGAAAGTCTTATATATGAAATATCCATTCTTCTACACATTCCTCTCTTGATATTTTATAGTGCAGAAATTTGAAAATTAGGTCTAAATATGTATTTGTTTGCTTGTTTGTTTTGTTTTGTTGGTTTTGGTGTCCAGTGAGGTGGTATATTTTTGTCCAAAGTCATTAAATTGCTAGCTTGTATTCTGTTCTGGTACTCTCTACTGGGGTATTAATCTTAGTTGTGTAAGATTATTTGGTTTAAGAAATTTACTGATTGACTATTTAAGGTAATATTTAAACAAATGGCCAATGCTAATACCTTCACATAAGAGACGCTAGCACCAATTTGCTGTATCGTATAACCTTTTCACTCACAATTTCTTATTTTGTGAGGAAATTGCTCCATTAAAAAGTGTAATTTCAATGCAATCCATTTTATTTTAATTGTAAACCAGAAAGTATATGTTGAATCACTACATACATTTTTTTCAGATAAATAGCCTTTTACACATTGTCTTAGTCAGAGTTTCTATTCCTGCACAAACATCATGACCAAGAAGCAAGTTGGGGAGGAAATGGTTTATTTAGCTTACACTTCCATACTGCTATTCATCACCAAGGAAGTCAGAACTGGAACTGAAACAGGTTCTGGAGGACCCTTTCAGTCCTGGGCCATCAATTGCAACTGAGGCTGCACCTTCACCAATGGCCTTCCATGATCTCTCTCAGTGCTTCCATGGCTTCAGCTGCTCTGTATGACCCCTTCATGCCATCAAAATCAGTACCACCTCGGTAACTTTTACACATTACCAAGTCCAGCCATAGTACAAGGTACAACCTTGGCTATCTCTGAAACACAGCCTCTGTGATCTCAGACAACCCTTCCCAGAAGATGTCAATGATGCTGTCTCTTCTTAGTCACAGCTAATTTCTTAGCTCCAGCTAACCAGCATCAATAGTCCCAGTAAGGAAAAGTTTTCACTTTAGTAGTTCTGGTATCTTGTTAATCACATCTGATTCTTCAGCCCCAGCTAAACAGAACCACAGAATCTTCACAATCCAAATTAGCAATGGCCCTGAAAAGAGTCTTTAATTTTCACTCTGAAATTTCACAAGCCAGGCCTCCATTTTCTGCTCTGTTCTCAACATGATCTTCCAAGCTCCTACACAACATCTCACAGAGCTCTTAACACCAAATGGAATTTCTGGCCCAAAGTTCCAAAGTCCTTCCACAGTCCTCCCCAAAACATGGTCAGGTTATCACAGGAATACCCCACTATGCTAGTACCAATTTATCTTAGTCTGGGTTTCTATTCCTGAACAAACATCATGACCAAGAAGCAAGTCAGGGAGGAAAGNGTTTATTCGGCTTACAATTCCATACTGTTGTTCATCACCAAGGAAGTCAGGACTGGGACTCAAGCAGGAGCTGATGCAGAGAGCATGGAGGGATGTTCTTTACTGGCTTGCTTCCCCTGGCTTGCTCAGCCTGCTCTCTTATAGAATCAAGACTACCAGTACAGAGATGGCACCACCCACAAGGGGATCTCCCCCCTTGATCACTAATTGAGAAAACGTCTTGCAGCTGGATCTCATGGAGGCATTTCCCAAACTGAAGCTCCTTTCTTTGTGATAACTCCAGCCTGTGTCAAGTTGACCCAAGACTAGCTAGTATACACATCCTTCTAATATAAAATAAAGACAGTGAAAAAATCCCACATACTTTTATCTACAAGTTCCTGAGATTTTCCGATTTCTCACTGTTTTAGTAAATTTTGAGTTTACAAATCACCAATATGCTAATTTTTCTTTTTTATTAAAAAATTGATTTTCTTGTGCAATATATCCTGATCACATTATCTGGCCCTCTACTCCTCCCAGTTGCTTCTCACCTCCCCTGCATCCAAATCCACTCTTTTCCTGTCTCTCCCATGAGAAAATAATAGGCTTCTAAAAGGTACCAACAAAACAAAATTAAATAAAATATAATAAGACAAAAAGCATCATAACAAAGTTGAACAAGATGAACCAAGTGAAGGAAAAGAGCCTTAGAGAAGAGATAAGAATCAGGGGCACTGTCATTCACACACTCAGGATTCCAACTACATGGAGAGCTATAATATATAGCCAGAGGACCTGGTGCAGACCTGTGCAGGCCCATGCTTGCTGTTTCAGTCTTTCTGAGTTCACATGAGATTTTCTCAGTTGACTTAGAGGGACATGTTTTGTTGTCCTCCACCCCTCTGGCTCTCACACTCTTTCTGTCTCCTATACTGCCAGATTCCCTGAGCTCTGGGAAGACGGGTTTGTTAGAGACATCCATTTAGAGCTGAGAGTTCCAAGGTTTCTTTCTGTCTTTCTGTGTCTCTGTCTGTCTATATATACCTGTCTGTTTCTGTCTGTCTGCCTCTCTGTCTGTCTGTCTGTCTGTCCCTATCTCTCTCACATTGACTCTCTATATTTGCTCTAATCTTCTGCAGGAAGAATCTTCTCTTATGATGGCTGAATAAGGCACTGTTCTATGAGTATAGCAGAATAGCATTAGTAGTCATTTTAACCGCACTGATTTTTTAGACCACTAATATTTGGATTTACTCTCGTCTATAATCTATCTGTTATCTGGCTCTTGATTACTATGGCAGTGTCACGTATGGGTTCTATCTTGTGGAATTAGCCTTAAGTCAAATTAGACAGTAATTTATTACTGCCACAAGCATTGTGCCTATATTGCCCTAGCATATTTTGCAGGCAGGAAAGTTTTGTAGATCAAAGTGGTTGTTTACAGTTCTCTTTTGGTAGCCTGCAGTATACTTTCCTATACCAAAGACACTAGAACATAGGGCATCTCTTGGTCTACAGATTATACCCTAGTTATGACTTACTTGATGGCATGCATATATATATATATATATATATATATATATATATATATATATATCCTATTCATTTTTCTTTAATGGTCTGAATCACCTTACTCAGAATGATGTTTGTCTAGTTTCATCCATCAAAGCTCATGATGTCATTTTTACAGAGCTGAGTAATACCCCATCATATACATATACTATATTTCTATTATCTACTTTTATGAAAGAACATCTAGGTTGTTTTAAGTTTCTGGCTACTGAGAATAGAGTAACAATGAACATGGTTGAGTAAATGTTCTTGTGTCAGGGTGAAACATCCTTTATGTATATGCCCAAGAATGGTATAGCTGGACCTTGAAGTAGATCTATTCGTATCTTTCTGAGGAAGAGCCACACCGATTTCCATAGTGTCTGTACATGTTTGCACTCTAATCAGTAACGGATGAGTGTTGGCCTTATTCCTCATCCTTACTAGAATGAGCTATCACTGGTGTTATTAAAGTAGTTTTATTTGCATTTCCTTGATGGGTAAGGATGATGAAATTTCTATGTTTTTCTCAGCCATTTGAGTTTCTTCTATTGAGAATCTGTGCCCCATTTTTAATTAGATCATTTGGTTTAAATCAGGGAACTAACACCTTTTCCAATAGCCTCAAGTAATATAAAGTATATTGGGGTAATTCTAACCAAGCAAGTGGAAAGCGTGTGTGATTAAAAACTTCAGTTCTTTAAAGAAATAAATTAAGGAGGATATCAGAAGATTGGAAGATCTTTCATACTCATGAATTGGTAGGATTAACAGAGTAAAAATGACTATCCTACTGAAAGCAATCAGATCCAATGCAATCCCCATCAAAATCCTAACACAATTCTCACAGATCCTGAAAGGGTAATTCTCTGCTTACATGAAAAAAAAGAGGGGGGGGGATAGGCAAAACAATCCTGAACAATAAACCTCTGGAGGTATCACCATTACCTCTTCCAAGGTGTCCTACAGCTCTGTAGTAATAAAAACCTCATGGTATTGTCATAAAAACAGACATGTTGATCAGTAGAATGGACTTAAAGACCCAGATAAAAATTTGTTCACCTACGGATACATTTTGTTTGTTTGTTTGTTTTGAGACAGGGTTTCTCTGTATAGCCCTGGCTGTCCTAGAACTCACTTTGTAGACCAGGCTAGCCTCGAACTCAGAAATCTGCCTCCCGAGTGCTGGGATTAAAGGCGTGTGCCACCACACCCAGCACATATTTTTTTATTAAAAAAGAAAAGGGTGGAAATAAACACTGGAAGACAGCATCTTCAACAAATGGTACTGACAAAGGAAGAATGTTGGATTGAGCCACTTGAACACACAGTCTTGTAGGATTTAACTAAGCAAATAGCCTGAGACTATGGAGTGCTGTTGGAAGGTGCTGGCATCGCACTCAGAGACCTTTTCATTATTGACCTTAATGGTGTCATCAAGCACCTAGGTGTCAAGCCCTTCTGGTGGGCTATGGTGGGGAGAAGCATTTCCTTTGGTGAAGGCATTTGCGGAGACTCTTGGAGAAGTCTGCCCAGCCAACTGGATGCCAGAGTTCCCTATGATCAAGCCAAGTTCAACAGTTTCCAAAGAAAAGGCACATCAGTAGGCCATCCCATGTCTGCTGTTCACCCAAAGCTTCTCCTATCAGAAAAAGAGCTCCAGCTGGAAGCCTTCCAATGCCCTGAAGATTATTTATAGAATGGCAAAATCTCATCATGCTTGTGTTTATAAGTACTATTCCGCAGGCTTTGTAATTTTACGATGGGCTTTAATTCTCTAAAAGTGGCTGGCTGCCTCCACAGCTGTCCTTACTAGGGACTTCTCAATGGCTGACCAGTTCTGCAGGAGTGCTTGGTACCTGATTTCTAGGATCACATTTTCAGAGGGAAAGCCTTCTTCCAGTTAGCCTACCCTGAACCTTGGCCTACAGTGAAGTAGCACATAGCACAAGTACTTGAAGTAGCACATAGCACAAGTACTTGAAGTAGCACACAGTCTCAGCATTTAATGAAAGCTTCTGATCAAGGTCCTGAAACTTCAACTTGAATTTCTGTGTATGAAACCGGATTTCTTGTTATTTTTTCACATTGTATTCATTAACTCACAGGGTCCTTGTGTGTTCTGAAGTTTTGACGAAATGTAACCATGAAAAACTCTGTCTAATCCAGCAGTTGCATGTTTAAGACACCATAATCATTTTCCTTCTTCAAGGGCTGGATTGGATGTATAGTATAAAAATAAACATTAAAATATTTGAATATTTGACATCAAGAAACAAATTCTCTAGAACACATTCTGTGTCTACCTACCCATCTATGAGTCTATCATCTATCTATCTATCTATAGTTTTCAGTGTAGTCTCATTTGTTTTCGCAAGGAATCACAATGACTCAATAGACTGGTATTCTTTTTAATGTCAGCTTTCTTAATATATTAATATTTTCCAGATCAATTAGATAAACTTATTAGCAGGGATATTGATTGTTAACTCAATTTTTACATCTCATTTAATAGTTCATTCTAAAGTATTACTATAGTGGCAGTGATAGTAGCTATATTAGTTTTGTCACTGTCTCAAATGCAATGCTTTAAGTATGTACATTATGATGTTTTGAATGTCCACAATACTTACTGGGTATTTATAAAAACTCATCTCGTATAGTGAAGACTTAATATTTAGGGCAAGAATTCTAAATTTTATGAAATATTCTATCAGGTATATACTGAGATGTACTTAGCATGATTTGTATAAATAAATTTTCCAGTTGAACGATGTTTTTAGTTCTTAAATATAATTCCTAGTAAAATAGTTTAAAGGTAGCTTTAGATTTTTATAGCGGTGATTTAAAAGGAAATATTTTATTACATGTCACATTAGATTTAGACATTTTCAGGACTTTTGTGAATGAGGAGGACTTCTGGTGTTTATTTCAATTTATCAAAGTAACTTTTCAAAGGATATTATAGCCCAGCGGTTCTCAGTCTTCCTAGCACTGTGGCCCTTTGATAGAATTCCTTACACTGAAGTGGTTCGCAACCATTAAATTAATTTCATTGCTACTTCAAAACTGTAATTTTCTATTAGTATGAGTCATTCATAATGTAAATATCTGATGTGCAGAATATCTATATGATGTCCCTGTGAAAGGGTCCTTTGATCCCTAAAGGGGTCGTGAAGCACAGGTTATGAACCATTGCTATAGCACATTGGCTTATGTTTAAGCAACACCCAGCACATGCCCCTTTCCTATCTCTTATCAATGGCTGTCAAACCACAGGGCAAACTGTGAAGAGTTTTGCTTTAGAGAGTAAGGGCACTTTTAAAGTAGATCCCTACCTTGTTTTATAACTTAAATCATTTCTACTTTAACCACTCTTCTCATTACTGTTTCAGCATCATCCATTCTGCCTGTACAATATTTCATCCTTAATATTGTGATTTATTTTCCAAATATTTGCTTTGTTAGACTTAATGGAAATTTGTCATTTTCATTGGTTTTTCACCTTCCTTCTGATGCTATCTGGTTTGTATGTTTTCTCCATTCAATTTCCATCTAGCTATGAATTGAAGTCACATTTTTTTAAATTTCTGTATACTTTTTATAATAGACCTAATTACTGGGTACTACAACATTAGGATAATTTTTTTGTAGTTTGTTTGCAATATGTACATTGATTTGGGGGAATATTTATAGCATTATATTTCTTAATAAACTATAATCACAAGGCAATTTTTCATTTGTTTATCTGGTTATTGATGCTTCTAAATTAATTTATGATGTAGATGCTCCATTTTTTATTAGATTAATTTACATGTATGTATGCTTTATCATAAAGTAGCATTATATTTTACTGACCTCAAATTTGTTTGCTAAAATTCTAAATAGTGTAACTCACTGATTACTATAGAATTCATATGGATTATCCTGTTACCATAGTGAAATAAGGTAGTAATAATTGGCTTCTTTTAATCCTCTGAAAGAGTTGTCATTACCGTTACTGAAGTTTCTTCCTCTAGTCTTGAAAAATTAATCAGAGTTACTGTTTGGGATATGTCTACAGGCTTTCCATTATTAGAAGAATGGTAAGGCCGTATTTAATTTATTCGAAGATTCGGGGCTTTGCATTGTTCTTCTTTGAAGCGTTTTGCCAGTATTTTGCTCCTTTCATGTAAATTGTCTGGTTATGGGAAAGTGTGTTATGTGTTATCACGTAATTCCATTGAATACATGATGACTTCATTTTCCAAACCTTATATTTATTAATTTGTGTTTTCTATCTAACTGTTAACATTTTAAAGGAGTAACATTAGTAATCTTTTTATGTAAATCACCCTCTTTTGTTGATTTGTGTGTTTTATGTGAGACAGATAAATGGAAAACTAATTTCAGTTATGACAGCTATTATTTGCCTTGAGTTCTGCCCTTATTATTTGGAGTTCTTAAAACAAAAGCTTAGAAAACCCATTTCAGCCATTTTTTTTTTCAACATTTGAAAAACATTGAGATTCTTCTACATGCCGACCACCAGTTGAACCAGCACACTTTGCTGAAAATGCTGTCTTTTTTTCCACTGTATGGTTTTAGCTTCTTTGTTAAAGATCAAGTGACCATAGGTGTGTGGGTTGATTTCTGGGTCTTCAGTTCTATTCCATTAATATATCTGCCTCTGTACCAATACTATTTGGTTTTTACCACAATTGCTCTGTAGAACAGCTTGAGGTCAAGGATGGTGATTCCTCCAGAAGTTCTTTTATTGTTAAGAATAGTTTTTGCTATCCTAAGTTTTTTGTTATTCCAGATGAATTTGCAAATTTATCTCTCTAAATCTATGAAGAATTCAGTTGGAATTGTGATGGGGATTGCCTTGAATCTGTAGATTGGTTTTGGTAAAATTGTCATTTTTACTATTTTAATCTGGCCAATCATGAGCATGGAAGATCTTTCCATATTCTGAGATCTTCTTCAATTTCTTTCTTCAAAGACTTGATGTTCTTGTCATAAAGATCTTTCCCTTGCTTGGTTAGAATCACACCAAGGTATTGTATATTATTTGTGGCTATTGTGAAAGGTGTCATTTCCCTAGTTTCTTTCTCAGCCTGTTTATACTCTTAGTAGAGGAAGGCTACTGGCTTGTTTGAGTTAATTTTATATCCAGTCACTTTGCTGAAGTTTTTCATCAGCTGTAGGAGTTCTCTGGTGGAATTTTGGGGGGGTCACTTAAAATACTACCATATTATCTGCCAATAGTGATATTTTGACTTCTTCCTTTCCAATTTGTATCACTTTGGCCTCCTTTTGTTGCCTAATAGCTCTGGATAGGGCTTCAAGTATGATATTGAACAAATAGGGAGAGAGTGGGCCACCTTGTCTAATCCCTAATTTGGGGGGGGGATTGCTTATGTATACTATCATATCATCTGGAAGTAGTGATATCTTGACTTCCCCCTTTCTAATATGTATCCCTTTGATCTCCTTTTATTGCCTAATTGCTCTAGGTAGGACTTCAAGTACTATATTGAATAGACAGGGGGAGAGTGGACAACCCAGTCTTCTCCCTGATTTTAGTTTCAGGTTTGCTGTATATTACTTTTATTATATTTAGGCATGAACCTCTAAGATAAAAAAACTCAGGTGACAGCACATGTTGTCAAGGATATGGAGAAAGAGGAATACTCCTCCATTGCTGGTAGGGTTGAAGCTGATACAACCACTCTGGAAAACAGCCTGGTGTTTCCTCAGAACACTAAACATAGTACTATCTGAGGATATAGCTATACCCCTCCTGGGCATATACCCAACAGATTTTCCAACATATAACAAGGACACATGCTCCGCTATGCTCATAGCAGCCTTATTTATAATAACCAGAAGCTAAAGCAACACAGATGTCCCTCAACAGAAGAATGGATACAGAAAATGTGTTACATTTACACAATGGAGTACTACTCAGCTATTAAAAACAATTACTTCATGAAATTCACTGGCAAATGGATGGAACTAGAAAATATCATCCTGAGTGAAGTAACCCAGTCACAAGAGAACACACATGCTATGTACTCACTGTCAAGTGGACATTAGCAAAAAAAAAAAAAAAAAAAAAAAAGCCTGTGAATGCTGAATGCCCACAATACAACTCTCACAGTCCTTATGAAACCCAAGAAGGAAGAAGACCAAAGTGTGGATGCTTAAATACTGCTCAGAAGGGGGGAAGAAAATAATCTGGGAAGTAGAGGGAGGGAGGGATCTGGGAGGGAGAAAGGAGGGGGAGGGGAAATGGAGACAATGATCAGGTATTTGAGGAGACAGGGAGGAGTAAGGAGGGTCAGAAAATTGAAAGAAGGAGTGTAGCAGCAGGGGATGGGGAGCTAAGGGTAGCCACTAGAAAGTCCCAGATGCCAGAGACCCAAGAGGTTCCTAGGACCCAACAGGAATGGCATTAGCTGAAATACCCAACAAAGGGGAGAGAGGACCTGTAGTGACCATATCTAGTGGATAGGCATGGACTCCCATTGAGTGATGGGGCCACCCAACTGTCACAAAAATATTAACCCATAATTATTTCTCTCAAAAGGAAATGTAGGGACAAAAATTGGATCAGAGACTGGGGAAAGGGCCAACCAGAGACTTAGGGTTCCACTCCATCTTCAGACACCAAACCCATATGCTACTGTTGCTGCCTAGGAGTGCTAGCTGACAGGAGCCTATTCTAGCTGAGGGGCTCTGCCAGAACTTGACCAATGCAGATGGGGATACACACAGCCAACCATGGGATTACATCTGAGGGACCCAATGAAGGAGTTAGGGGAAGGACTGAAGGAGCTGAAGTGTTTTGCATCCTCATAGGAAGAACAACAATATCAACCAACCAGAACCCCTAGAGCACCCTGGGACTAAACCACCAACCAGAGTACCCATGTAGTGACCCATGGCTCTAGCTGCATATATAGCAGAGGATGGCCTTTTCGGACATCAGTGGGAGGAGCTGCCCCTGGTCCTGTGAAGGCTTGATGCCTATGTATAGGGGAATGCCAGGGTGGGGAGGAAAGAGTTGGTAGGTGTGTTTGGGAGCACCCTCATGGAAGCAGGGGGAGCTGGGGTGGGCTAGGGGGTTTCCGATGGGTAAATGGGAGATAACATTTGATATGTAAATAAATAAAATATCCAATAAAAATCAATCAATCAATAAAAAACATTGAAATTATACCATTGCCTCATTTACTGCTTCCTGTTTCTTCTCTCCCAACCCTCTCATGTATCACCCCTCCTCTTTTTCAAATTCATGGCCTTTTTGCATTCACTGTCATTGCATGCATATCTGTTTATCCTAATTGTAAGCTACTCAGTCTGCATGGTATTACTTGTATGTATGTTTCAGGGTTCCCCCGTGTTCCCTTCAGTATGTCTATCGTCCCTGTTCAACTTGATTTTAGGCAGTCGTGTTGCTGCTACTCGTGAGTGTACCATCTGACATTACTAGAAGTATCAAATCTCGCGGCAAGCTTCCTGGTCCTCTGGCACTTATAAACGTGCCCTGTTTTCTCTTCTATAATGTTTCTTGCGCCTTGGGTGCAGGAGTTGTTTTGTAGATGCATCCACGACTCTCCATTTGGATTGTTTGTGGGTTTCTGTAGTGGTCTCCATGTGCTGAAACATTTCAGCTACTCCTATTAAAACACGTTCATTCAACTTAAAGGTGTAAAAAAAAGTTAGTGTAGTTGGAGAGGTGGTGATGAAATTTGCCTGTACTATCTCACTTGCAGGAAGGCTTCAAATGCATGCTCTGTTAAACGGTGGCATTCAAAAACCTCAGTAATAGTAATAAAAAAAACACCAAAGAACAGAATATAAGACAGTTCTTCCCTCAATTTCTCTACCAGAGTAGTATGTTAGTAAGAAAAAGTATTCAATAAACAACTTTATTTAGAATACTGAAAACAAATTGAGTACATGAAGAATTTTATGCTTTTACTTAGCTTCGTTCTTAACTGAATCCTGCTTTTATGTGTATTTAGAATTTTTATCACTCTTCTCTCTTCTTTAACTGAAACATTAATGAGAATCATACTGCATTCATTCCTGGTAGTGGCTGATGTATAGTCTTATGTTTTATTTGGGTGTAACTTCATCATGTCAGTGACTGTGGGCTGAACAAATTTAATGTTTCAATAAATTTTTTTGAACAGCAATGTGGCCAATTTTGGAGGATGTTCTACAGTCAAAAGAAAGGAATGTGCCTTCTGGAATTCATTCTGTTGCTATTTTATGTATCTACTTAGGTCACTTTGTTCTTTTGTTTTGTTTTGTTTTGTCTTATGTTTTTCGAGACAGGGTTTCTCTGTGTAGCCTTGGCTGTCGTGGAACTCACTTTGTAGACTAGACTGGCCTCAAACTCAGAAATCCGCCTGCCTCTGCCTCCCAAGTGCTGAGTGAGCCATCACTCCCAGGGCGTGAGCCATCACCGCCCTGCCCTTAGGTCACTTTGTGAACTGTGCTATTTAGATCGCAGGAACAGTCTCTTTATCTGTCTATGTGTTTTGATTGTTTCTGAAACAAGCACGTTGACTTTCCATGTACAATTGCGATTATCCTAGTTTTTGCTTTTGGTTTGCTGTGCAGGATGGGTGCTTTTCTGACTAATCACTTAGAACATAATGAGATGTGTTCCTTTGTGCTCTCTGCTTTACTGTAATTTTTCTTGGTCTTTCTTCTGGAAGCATACTTTCTTTAGTGATATAGCTGTATTAGCTTCCACTTTTTAAGTTAACTCTGATCATTTCTTTGGTTTTCTCAACTGCATGTTATTTTAAAAATGAGTTTGTTTCAGGTGGCATATTATTTTTATACCAAACAAAATTACATAATCTTGGATGGGGCATTAGATTTATGTACTGTTAGAGGAATGGCTTATAGCTTGTATGTGTTTCTGACCATCATATATGGCACAGCCCACCATGGCTTATGTTCCCTCAATGTCTTACTGTTATAATTGAATCATTAAAATTGTTTCCTTGGACTATTTTAGTCTCACATTTTATTTGCAGTTAAAGCATTTTTCTGGGTACCTTAAATATTATAATTTTATTAACTTTGCAATAGAGACCATTAAAATTCCACAACCAATCATAATTCAGAGTTGTGAAGCCTAGACGCAACTGGTACACCATGAGTACCAATCTATTTTTAAAGAATCGTGCAATTAGAGTACCTCAGGAGAATTTATAAAGTGTTTCAGTTTTCGGTCTATGTGTGTCATATCTTCATGTGTACATATATGGTATATTGTGTGCAAATTTTCATATGTGTGTTTGTGTGTGTGTGTGTGTGTGTGTGTGTGTGTGTGTGTGTGTGTAGCATATGGGCATATGTTGATGTCTGTGTATGCACGTGTGTTTACATCTGAATATGTACATGCGTGCCCTGTAGACAGCAAGGATCAATATCAAGAAGAGTGTCTTCTTCAGTCATTGTCTGCCTTCTTTTTTCTTTTAATATTCATTTATTTTGTTTTATGTGTACTGGTATTTTGCCTGCATTCACTGATATGTGCACCACATGCATGCCTTGTATAATGGAACTAGTGTTACACACAGTTAGAGCTTCCCTGTTGTTGCTGAGAATTCAATGTAGGCCCTCCAGAGAAGCAGCCAGTGCTCTTAACAACTGAGACATCTCTCCAGCCTTCCACTTCAATTTTTAAGACAGGATCTTTCATTGAACATAGAACTCATTGATGCAAATAGGTTGAGTATCTACTGATACTCCACCTGTCTCTGTGTTCAGGGTGCTGGAATTAAAGATAAGTACCACTGTGCCCAGCATTGTATGAGCGTGCTAGTGATTGAATCCAGACTCTCATGCATGCACAGGAAATCCTTTATCAAGTGAGCAATCTCTATAGTCTCTAATTGTGTAGTTTCATTGGCTTAGTGTTTAAAAAGTATCTTTAATCTTAATTTATTATGAATATTTAATTGCATCTTATCCTAATTTGCTTTTTCCTAGCTATTCTTCCCCCTTTATGCTTTTCCCTTCTGCTAGCAACAGCTCCGTTTCCTTCTATGTCACCTATATTCTATTGCACTTCTTCGTTTATACCTCTTGCTCCCCCTTCATTGTCCTCTTTATGCTTCTGGGTTCTATACACACACACACACACATGTACACATATGCACACGCACACACATGCACACGTATGACTTTTAATTTAAATTCTGCATATGAGGAAAAAACATGAAATTTCTGTTCTTAATCATGACAACATCCTAAAATTATTTCTCTTAATGTAAACAGACTTTTATTTTTCTCCACTAAGAAAACTTTGAAAAGTTTGGGGTGAAAATAAAACCTGTTGGCTTATGATCAGTTAAAGCAGTGGGCAATGAAGACCACATTGTGGATGGTGGATTAATTTATTTCCTTATTTAAACCATGTTAAGCTCATTGAAAAAAATGTTAGTCTGTGAATGAATGCCACAAATTGTACATGTATTCATTCTATATGCCATGACAGAGCACACATCATTGCTGAATAGCTTAATGACTGGCTTCCAAGATAGAACAAAGCTGGAGTTAAAACACTGTTATTTAAAAAGGTTTGGGTAGATGATGAAAGAGAAGGCTCTGCTCTTACCTATAATTTATTAGGACAAAAACTAGAAATTGTAGCCTAAAAGGAAAAATGAAGATTTTTTTTTTCTCACTGTAGTTTCCTTTCTTTCAAAGCTCATCTCTTTCTGACATTAAGAGAAGGATAGTGTCCATTATAATGCTACCTTTTTGAGCTTCAGACTGCATATGTAGTATGGATAGGACTGCATGATTTTTTTTTTTTTGGAAACCTAAGTAACACTGTTCAAACACATTCCGATTTTATTTACTAGACGAAACTATTTGTGATATAAGCCATGATCAACCTAACTTCTAATGCTGCTCTGGGTTCCGAACATTGATTCGCAGTTTAGCTACTGCATTTGAGACTGTAGTGTATTACCAACTTAATCACTATGCATGTTCTGCACCACGAATGTGCAAGAGCAGGATATGACCTGCACAATTAAGGATTATTAATCTCTAAAACCTTACGACAGACATATCTTCATATTCCAATAAAAAAAAATGCTCTCTAATTTGAAGGAGTCTTTTTCTTCCCTATCTCTTATCCGGATTCGGCCCTCAAGATGAACTAAAGTGCTCTGTAGCAAGCGTCTTTTCCATGTTGTCAGATCATTTCTACCCTCTGTTAGCCTATTCTGTTTATTGCTCTTCTGCTTCCTTCCTTATATCCCAGTTCCAATCCCTTTTCCCTCTTATTCTCATGGGGGTGTTGGTCACTGAAGTCGGGAGTCCATCGAGATATGGATTCAGGGCTGCTGTTTGATAAAATGTGGAATTAGATACAAATACTGTATTAGATGTATACCAGGTGTGAAGTTAGAAGAGTGATTAGTTCAATGAAGACACTGTTAGGGATGGGATTTATAAACCTATGAGGGGCATTGGCTATACGTTTCCCTCTAAAATGTAAATTCCTTGGTAAGAAATTGTGGTTAGATACATAAAAGTAGTTAAAAAGACATATTATCTATGTTTTAGCTTAGTCCTCTGATAGAATCTCAAAATAGAGCCCCTAGATACCCATAAGATGCTCTAATACACAATTTTAGTTTCTAAACAACTTCCCACTGATGGAAACCAATGTTCCTTTGAGAAAGAACTGATTTCAGAGTTATGAAAGGAAAGGACAAGATGAACTCAAGAAAGTTTCCAAAGAATGTGAAGCTCATCGTGTTCTAAGACTATATGTGCATAGCACACTTCTAACAAACTTACAGATTTATGGCAGTTTGGGAAACTTTCCCATGGTTCTGGAGGTCACTGTGCTCTGAAGGGTGGTTATTGTCTTGGATTCTCAAGCAATTCTTGAAAAATAAGTCTTGTACTTGAACCATCTATAGATGACCTCTCCATGCTGGCTATTGTGGAGAAGTTCAGTTTTGAGTGCAGTTTGATATTATTACTGAGTAATTCTTGCATTTCCAATTGAAGTACTGAAATAACAAGCCTTTCAAGGGTACAAGGCAGAGACAAAGAGGTTTCTTAAGAAACATCAGGAAAGTAATGGAGTTTTGCCTGCTGCACTTATGTGTTACTGAACACAAAACAAATGTCATCAATGAGTGAGATTACATAGCCATGTCTGTGTGTATATAGACATATACATCGTATATGTCTACCTGGAAGGGTGGGCGCGATGCCACAGATTGTTCTCAGAGACTATGATTTACTTACCTTACACAGGCACAGACGAAGGGGCAGAAGGACTGTATGAGCCAAAGTATCAGAAAATTTGCTTTTAGTAACATCTTTTAGTAACATCTGAAGTTCCATCCGTAAAGTCTCATCAACATGAATATTCTAAACATGGGACGAGCAAGGATAACATCAATAGACATTTTAAAGTGGATAGATAAAACCCCTCAAGGCTTTAACCACACACAAAGAACTACGGGCAACTAAGGAATGCTGAGAGTAAAAGAAATAGTCTTGCTCAGAGAAGAACACATCAATTAGCTGTTCAATAACAAATGTCCAGTCCCTGAAAAATGCATACAAGTAACATTACATTGACTGAACAGGTTATATTTAGGAATATACATACATACACACACATACACATATCCATACACACACATCCATACACACTCATATATATCTTATCTGTGTGTGTGTGTGTGTGTGTGTGTGTGTGTGTGTGTGTGTGTGTGTGTGTGTGATAACAATGAAAATAGCCATGAATTTCAAATATAACATAAAGTTGCACTTGGGAGGGATTGGAGAGAGGGAGGAAAGGAAGGGGGAGAAATATTGTAAGTGTATCATAATATGAAAAATAAAATATATGTAAAGAAGTACATATCTACCCTATCTGTCTATAAAATCCAATACAAAATGATATCCAGCTTAGAGACTTAAGGCTGATATGAAGTTGCAAAAAAATCCTGTGATTATAGCTGCTTGGTGACATTTCTTAAGGTGATGTTCTTTAGCACTATAAACATTAGCTCAGGTAAAGTGTGAAATGAATCTGCTGAAGGACCTAGTGTTATAATGCCTTAGGCACAATATTGCAAGATGAACGATGAAGCATTGTAAGTTAACTGTAATGTAGTTAGGAATCTCTAAGAAAAAAAATCAAACATTTATATAAACTGCAAACATAAAAAAATTAGTAGATAGATCACTGGCCAAATAACACTTTTGCATAAGGCTTTATTGTGAGTATTTTAACATTTGCAGGTACCAGAGTGTCTGTCATAACTTTTTTCTTTACAATCTGTTCTTTTTATGAATTTTAAAAATAAGAATGGGACTCTGGGTTTGAGCATCATTTAAAAATAGGGCATGAACCAGACTTGATATTTAGGTCATAGTCTTCCCATTTATGCTACATTAATAATTAACATATACCAGAAATTTGAATTATACATAACAACTTTAAAGTGTGCACATTAAATTGGCAATTTTGGGTTGTTTAAAAACATTTTTACTTTCATATTCTTTGTTAAGACCTAATTTTAAATATATATGTATACACACACATATGAAAAGAGAGAGATGGAAAATATATACAGCTATGAGTCTCAACTCAAATTATGGTTTATAGCAATTCTAAAATTTGTATATGACAATGGCACAAAGAAGTGCTTCTTCAGTTTGTCATTGTTGTTGCTGTTTTACAGTGAACAGAAAAGGCAAGCATGAGGGTAATACATTCTAATATCAAGCACAACCATAACATTTCCTGTGATGCATTTCTCCAGTGCACATAATTTGCTTGCATACTCCTCCCTGCTTAGATACTAAATATTTCACTGTAACTGCTGGGGGCTGTTCATTTACTGCGCAGTCTGCTGAGGAAGCAGATGCAGATTGTGCTTGGTCATCAGACTCCTGGACTTTCTAATGGACAAACTATAAAAGTTATTCATGTGGAGACCAGTGTTTTCTCCCTGCTTGTTACTGAACCTGGAGTTAGCAGGCAATAGACTGAGTTTTCTTTGAGCTTCAAAAGCCAAAGATTTAGAAGAGAAGCTTTTGCAAGTTGTCTACATAGATGGAAATAAACGAATGACGATTACATATTGGAGGTTTCAAGAAAGTTAGACGTTGTATCTAGGAAAATTCTTTCCCCGGGAGGGATGAGGCAGATGAGCAATAGTGAATACAGCAGATCTTGCTTGGTATTATTAAATCAAAGCATGATATATTCCTCCCGAGGTGAAATTGCATTGTGGTTATGAGCCTGGGTTTTGGAAGCTGAACATCTGGAGTTCCACAACTTTGCTGTGTAGGAGAAAATTTGCAAATTCTGCAGATTTTCGTTCCGTTTATTTCCTCCTCTGTAAAACAGGGGAAACAGTGGGTTTTTGAGAGGACCATATCAGCTAATCTCTGAAAGACTGTTAGAACATCTAGAACAAAATAAATGCTAATAATGTTCTTCTTACTTTTCTAGTTTCTAAAACTGGAAAGTGTTTGAGTTGTCAGAGTATTTGCAATGTAAAAATAACAACTAAACTGTAAGACAGTTACTGATTAGATATGAACAAATGAGCATTTTCTAAAATGAGACAAATCATGAGCAGGTACGTGATAATAGACTCAATATGACTTATCATTAACAGCTTGCAGACTGAAACCACAGTGAGTTATTGTGGTTTATTCTTATTGTCAAATTATGTATATAGGCTAAACAATAATCAATAGCACCTACTTCGAATGATCTTGTGATGAAATAAGAAGAGGGATAGACCAGAGACTACCTCATCCGGGAATCCATTCCATCATCAGCCACCAAACCCAGATACTAATGCACATGCAAGCAAGATTCTGCTGAAGGGACCCTGATATAGTGGCCTCTTGTGAGGCTATGCCAGTGCCTGGCAAACACAGAAATGGATGCTCATAGTCAGCTATTGGATGGAACACAGGGCTCCCAATGGAGGAGCTAGAGAAAGTACCCAAGGAGCTGAAGGGGGCTGCAACCCTGTAGGTGTAACAACAATATTGAACTAACCAGTACCCCCTGAGCTCGTGTCTCTAGCTGCATAAGTAGCAGAAGATGGCCTAATCGGCCATCATTGGAAAGAGAGGCCCCTTGGTCTTACAAACTTTATATGACCCAGCACAGGGGAAGGCCAGGGACAAGTAGTGGGAGTGGGTGGGTAGGGGAGCAGGGGCGGGGGACGGGGGGCAGGGTATAGGGAACTTTAGGGATAGCATTTGAAATGTAAATAAATAAATAAATAAAAATAAGTGGGATAGATAGGTAACTCAGAGCCTAACCATGTTTGTTGCTCTTACCGAGGACATAAGTTCCCACCATGTCAGGTGGCTTACCACTTACTACTCCAGGAGATCGAACACCTTCTTCCAGTTGCAATGGATGCCTGCATACATATGGCGCATGCTCACATAAGCACACGCAAATACAATAAGAAAATTAATTTTGTTTTTTTTTTTTTAATGAAAAGCTTAATCACTAGATGTAACAAAAATACCAGCAATGTCATTGAAATAGGGAGCGAAGGACTTAAGGATAGAGGAAACAGTTACAAAGCCAGTGGTTTCTGACACTTCTAGAAGAAACAAAATGCCTTTCAGGAACATGCAGTCTTGAAGATGATGGGAAATTGCACTAATGCAAGAAAAACAAAGGAAAAGAAGCAAATGGAAAGAAAAGGAAGAAGACCATGCTTGCTTGCACAAAAAATAATTTCTTAATCAATTAAATTGTTCTTTTGACAGTTCAGATGGTATAAACTGTCAGTCAGATGAACCATTGCAGCTAATTGTATCATATAAAACAAAATCTTTCTGATGGGGTTGATCTATGAGTGGCCAACAAAGAACTATTTGAGAAGCAAAAGGCACAGCACACGTTGCCAGTGCTTGGGAGAACAGTTAAATCCGCCTTGATAATAACAGCTCCCATGAAGCTGTGTTTCACTTAGTGGGTGGCGGCTATTCCTGAGATTTTTTTCAGCTATCATCAGTGCATTTGACCCCTTCCTTGAGCTCATAAAGGTTTCTGGGATGCAGAGATGGGAATGGGCAATGAAGCACATGATTGAGCAAGCTGAAATGTGAGTTTGCTTTATTCCACAAAGCACTCCAGGAATCAGTCTTCAAGTACATAAATTTTCTGTTCTTGGAACACGCAACATGTGGCATATGTCCTAATTCATGCCAAAAGAGTAAAACAGAAATAAAGAAGGAAGAATAATATGAAGGAAGGATTCAAACTTATACCTCTTAGATGTGTTCGTAATTGTTCTATGTAAGACACATTGCTTTCTATAGACAGCTTATAAAATCATACTACTTTAGTATCATTGAACAGAGTCAAGGCATTATACTAAAGCATTTAATAATTTATTGGGGCTGTAAGTCACAGTTTTGAACCAAGCATATCACTTTACTGAAATAACAGTAGGGGTAAAAGCGCTTTTGTGGTTTAAATAGAAATCTAATTTTAGGATAAAGTAGCAAAGTGTCTCAGATTACGTCGTGATTTGAATTGACTTTTATGTTCCATTTTCAAGAATTGCTCCTTATTCACTATTAGTATTTAGAATATATTTTGAATTTGTATATACTTGTTTCTGAGATGTTTTTGGATGAATACATAATATTATTAATCTGAATAAAATTAGCATCCTTACTATGGCAGATGGCAACTTAAAACGAGGTTATTTATTTTTAACCCTTCTGCCTCACAAAGAGATAAAAAGATTAACAAGTGTTAAAGGGATGTTAAAAACAAACTAGAACCAAAGTTTGTCCTTCCTTCTGAAAAATGTAGAAAGTGTGAAAGGTAATGTAACAGGAAATAACTTTTATGCTACATATTCTATTACTGCTTCTCTGTGAACCAATTAAAATGGTATCCCTTGTAGTTTAAAAATACACAGGAAACTTTAAGACAATCTTCTGCCTTTAATTGGAATGTTGGCATTGCCAGAGTTTGAGTGCAGTGCTCAAACATGCTAGGCATATGCTTCATCAATGAGCTATATTCCTGATCCTATCACTAATTTTACACATTAGAATGGATATGCTTACTGAATTTTAACTTATCTATAAAGGAGAATACTGCAATCATATGTTGACTAGTATGTTGATAAGAAACCATTCAGTTTCAGAAGGGAAAAAACTACTGGCTAGCTCTCAGTTTTAATTTTATGGGACTAAGCAAGAAAAATTACATGCAGAAGACAGTAAGAAAGGGAGTGGGTGGGTAGGGGAGCAGGGGCGGGGGGTATAGGGAACTTTTGGGATAGCATTTGAAATGTAAATAAAGAAAATAATAATAATACAAAAATAAATAAATAAGAAAAAGAAAAATGAAAGAATAAATAACAACTTAGTATGTTTGTACACATACACATAAATATTTCATAAATATAACAAATACTCATGGTGATTACAGTCCTTATTTCCGTAAGTTGTTTTGTGGCCTTAGCTGGTATTTATAACTACTTTATTCTACTATACATTCCATAGTTACACCACCTTTCACAAGCACCTCTGCAGGTCTTGATTATTTACCTGAAGGGCTAAACCATACTTTATTGCCTGAAAGCTGTTGGCTATTTACCATCATGCCTGAACTGCATAGTCACAGTTTCCCACTAACCTTACTCATCGGGCACAGTAACACCCACAGCACCTCCAATATACTAGACACACTGTCCTTATAGCCACTGGGGGAAAAAAAAAGAAAGGAATTTGAGGAAGATGTGCTATAGAATTTATGCTTTTTATGAGGCTAAAAGTAGCACAACCTGGCTCACAGATTTACAGAAGTATCTAAAGGTTAGGAATGTGATGTGTTCCTATCAATGTAAAGAAATGTAAATGTTATATGTCTCTGCGGGGGATGTCTACAGTTGTAAAGAAATAGTGAGAAAGGAGAAGAGCCAGTCTAATGAGGAGACTACTGGTACATCCTAAGAAGTAAAATTCAAATAAGAAATAATACAACTGCAAAGACAGGGTTTTCACTAAGCAATGACTTTGAGAAGATTATGTAGTTTGACATGTATGACATTGCTGATAGTGATAGGGGTAGGAACATGTTTAATAACAGGTGAAATACTGAATGATCTACCTATTTAAAGACTCTACTAGGGGATATAGGATATAGAAAACAAAAATGAAGACAGAGAGAGAGAGAGAGAGAGAGAGAGAGAGAGAGAGAGAGAGAGAGAGAGAGAGGAGAGACAGAGACAGAGACAGAGACAGAGACAGACAGAGACAGACAGAGAGAGTCAGAGAAGAATAAAGAATAAAGGTAAGAACAAAGATTATAGACTTCTTGCAGCTGTTGATGGTGGTGTAACTGGTACCTAGCACATCTGAGTGTGGGTGAGAGCAGAAAGAATTATAATACAATTCAGTCTTGGAACCATAAATGGAAAGATGAGCTCAAAGCAAGACAGAGATCTTTAGGACTTAAGGTCCTAAATAAATGGTCTAGAAAACTGAGAAAAATCAAAGTATTGTAACTGACACTAGTCACACTAGTGTTCTTAGAATACACAATGTTGAAGGCTAAAATAAAGTTAGGAAATAATAAAGAGAATAAGACTGATAGCACAAACAAGCATGTCTACTTACTCTTTGAATCAGAACAATAATATTTATGAACCTCATGAGAAGATATTAAGATACAAATATACATTTCCTTCCAACTTCATAACATGCCAGTAAACATGCAATATCTCACCATTTACTTATCTCTTAATTTTATTGACACTCATGAAGTGCCCAGTGCATGCTTCTCAATCTACAAATTAAAATACAATAAAGTATCACTTTGCCTTACAGGAAGACCTCTCTGAATAACACCAATGTGGAATAAACCATTAAATTCAAAGGAAGTGTCTCAAACATGGAAAGAGAATTTTAATTCTGCCTGCCGAAGTAAGGAACAGCTTCATGATGCAATAATCTTGTCCCTCATTAAAGTCACAAGAAAAGCCCCCGAAACTGAAGAATCATCAAGAAAATGGAATTGGATTTTCAAAAGCTCAATCTTCTTTAGGGACAGTCTTTTCTTCAAGCACTCTAGAACTTGCTATCCGCACTTCCCTTTGGGTTGCCTTTCCTAAAGCTAACAATTGTCTCACGTTAGAGATTCAATACTTACAGCAAAGTAAGGCGAGTTACATGCATTACATCATAAATGTTGTATAAATACATGTTTGAAAAGCAATGGGGATTCTTAGTGAGCACACATGGCACATAGAGCTACCGACCACTGCTAGCAATAAATTGCTAAGATGATTTTATCCAGTCTGTGCTTCAGTCACACATGGTCTGTTATCAATCCAGGAAAGTGGATTTGTCTTGAGAATTGATAACATTTTATGTAGAGGTGAAAAATAGTTTGGAATACTGTTACAAGTTAGTTGCATAGATTCCCAATATACTGCATAGCCAAACAGAAATTGTCACCAAAAGCCTTTGAATTGAGTAACTAGGTAAGGTGATTAAGAAAGTCCTTTCCTTTCCTTTCTTTCTCTGTAGTATCAAATTACCCAGACTTTGGCTCATTAGTTTCTAGTGCAATGAAGACTGGAGAATGAGTATCTCTCACATCTAAAATTCTGCACTAAGGATGGTACTGCTACAATATTATGTGCTCTTTAGAAGACATAGCCTTAGGCTTTTTGGAAAACATATAAACAATTCCTGACTATGCTGTAAAATGATACCCCATTTACGAATATAAAAATGTCTTTAGGGGATGGAGATACTGTTTAGTCAGTAAAGTACTTGCCCAAGACTTCATATATATATAAAACCAAGCTTCGTAGCATGTGCTTATAATCCCAGTTCTAGGAAGACAGAAACAAGTAAGCATTGGGTGTAATGTAAAGTAAGCTGGGCATTTCTTGACCAACCTAACCTATGTGGTAGGTCACTGAAAGACCCTGTCTTAAACAAACAAAAGAAAGCATAGATTGCACCTAAAGAATAATACCTACAATCGATATTTGGTTTACATGTATACATATATACATACATGCCTGCAAACGTGTATACATATAAGATAATAGTGTATCTTACTTAGGGTTTCCGTTGCTGTGAAGAGACACCATGACCAAGGCAACTGTTATAAAGAAAGAAATTTAATTGAGCTGGCTTACAGGGTCTAAGGTTCAGTCCATTATGGTCATGGCAGAAAGCATGCCAGCATCCAGATAAGCATCACACTGTAGAGGCTGAAAGTCAGATATCTTGTTCTGAAGGCAAGCAGGAGAAGACTGTCATCCAGGCAGCAAAGAGGATGACTTCATTGCCCACCCCCACAGTGACACACTTCCTGCAACAAGGCCAAACCTACTCCAACAAGGCCACACCTCCTAATAGTACCATTCCCTGGACCAAACATATTCAAACCACCATGACCAGAGCCATAAACACCCAAAAGAGCTAAGCAAATACCATCTGTGATCACTTCAGTCACTTTGTTGACAGCTTCAAAGACTTACATGGTTAGGAAGAGAAAATCAGACTGCCCAATCCTAGCACCCTCATTTCCCAATATTTATATCCTGCTGTCTTTCTTGTGTATTGGGTTGTATCTTGCTTTCTTGGTTTATGTACAGTTAGTTACCCTTCATCCTGTTTCTTCCCGTGGAAATCTACCACCTCAAATTTGTCCACAAAAGCTTTTCAGTGTGTAACATTCTAAAATGACCTCATTCCTCAGAACTCATAAACTGTAATTAGCTTCACGATTTGGTGATGATAATGGCAAAAGCTGAAGGGCTTAGCAGATATAACACAGTGACTAACTTCCATTGAGAGGGACTAGGGCATGACGCTGCTTTTCCAAAGCTCAAGGCCCTACTCTTCTGGCCACCCTCAACACTCATTTTCTTCTCTCTTGTTCACAAAATCTTATTTAATTGTGGGTCCAGTTTTCTTATTGTGAAAAGCAGCCTTTAAAATTCTTTCAGTTCACATGTTTTACTAAAGTATTCTTTTAGACCACTATGTTTTGTGTGTGTGTTTACATACATATGTGTGTATGTGCATATATATATATATATATATATATATATATATATATATATATATATATGCATATATGTAGATGTATATATTTATGCATATATATGTGAATACATCCATTTTCTAATCTTTCTTTTAATTCTTTCTTTCTTTTACATCACAAACTAAGTTTCTCTTCCTTCTTCTCCTTCTAATCCCCCCCTTAACCTCCCCTCTCCACCAGCCCCACCCACTCCTACTTCTCTTTAGAAATGGGCAGGGTTCTCATGGATATCAACCAGTCATGGCATGTGAAGTTGCAGTAAGACTAGGCACCTCCCTCCTATTAAGGATGGATGAGACAACACAGTAGGATGAAAGGGTCCCAAAGGTAGGCAACAGTGTCATAAACAGCTCCTGATCCCACAGTTAGGAGTCCCACAAGAAAACCAAGCTACACAACTGTCGCGTATGTACAGAGGTCCTAGGTCAAACCCATGCAGGCTTGCTGGTTGGAGGTTCAGTGTCTGTGAGTTTCTATTGCCCTAGACTTCTTTGTTCTGATCTTTACCCAGTTGGAAATATGGGATAATTAAGCCTTTTTAGAATGCTCAAATTATATCACAAAACAAAAACCTACTGCACTAAGAAACAGAAATGTTTCAGTGGGGTTATAGTTCTCTATCTCAACATGATCATCTACATAAGAGAAAGGAAGGATAGGTTTCTCATGGACTACCAAATCTTGAGGCTCTCATACATAAGTCAGTATTCAGCCATGCACCTTGAAACTCTCCTAAAAACATCATGACACTTTCACCTTCACACAGAGTAAAAACGAATCTGACTCTCTATTCTATTTAATTACTGAGTCTTGTTTGGGTTCTCCCAGAGGCAGGTAGTTTTCATTTGGAACAATGTGCCTCCAAGCTGACACAACCAGATTTATATGGGGATAAATCTTGACAAAACAGAACACAGTCGTTCAATTAACCTCCTTCAGGGAAACCTAATGTAATTGCAGAAATGCAATCACTTCAGCTGAGGTTATAAGGTTTGAGCCTAACTTTATTATCTGTAGATAAGTGCCCCAGTATTAGATGTCCCTTTGGCAAGTAAATTCAATATGAAACTAACCAATAAAATTTTTGAGTAATAATTGACATTAGAAAAGTCTAGTAGCTGCTCAGACTTCCAAAACTGATGGAATTATTAATATTAAGTGGCAAGAATAATATTCAGAAAAGCCCAATTTAATCAAAATACTTTCAATCTTTGTTTCTTAACACATTTAAGAAATGAGCAAGGACTAAGTTTTAGGAGTTAACAAAGCAAAAATTCACTAAGTGTCATATTTGGAAAAGGCAATTGTGATTGAACATAGTATGCTTGATTTTGTGCCTAAGGAACTGACTTTGTTTGAGACGAATCTTAGAGGAATAGAGCATTCCATATAATGACTGACTATTCTTGCTGATTTAGTTTTGCCATTACAGGCTGCTGGGTGGGAGTATCTCACTGTTGCTATACAGCAGAAGCGTTTCCTGTAAAATTTGGTTCTGTAGGAACAACCAGGATGGTTTCAAGGAATGATCACTTATGTATCTCACTGCTGACTCATACTAACAGTCTTTCCACTACATTTCTGTGGCCGTCACTTCCCTTTTGTCCAACCCAAACTCACTTGTCCAACTACAGAGAAAAGTTGAGATGAAAGTGTGAGGTTTTCCTGTCATTACTTCTTTGTAATGTCAGATAACAATTATGAGAAGCAGTACAGCTATGATTCTTTCTCATTCATCATTCTGCTTCTTCCAACAACACTTAACTAAATTTACTATCATCTCATTTACAAAAAAAAATGAGTTACATTTAACTTTTCCTGGGGTTTATGAACATACAGATTGACTTTAACTTTGTTATTGTGTTTCAACAGAGCATGCACTAAATTTGAGATCACTGAACAGAACAAGTACATTTATTGTCGTTGCTGTTATGGTTTCTGAAAATTTCCAAATAGTATTTTTTTTTTAACATCTAAGAATTATCAATGTCATGTCGATCAGAATTTAAACCATGAGAGAGATGTTTATAGCCATATGAAACATACTATTGACACTCATATTCTATGGATTAATATGATAACCTCACTAAAATCAGTGAACATAAATCAAAATAAAACTCAAGACATATTCAATATTGATGGACAATTTCAAAGTCTGATTTTTAAAAACATATATAGAAGACATAAGCATTTCTATACATAGGTAATATTAATTATAATATTGCATTTGGATAACTTTGAAATACTTATAAAATAAAATTGTTACATTATTACAATTAGTATTTTAACATAAGTGAGTTATTGTATGTATATACATTCTAGGAAATGTTTACACATATGTATATGTACATGTGTAAATCCTCATTCACAAATATACTTGTTTTATTGCCAATAACATTGAACACAAAGAAAAAGTTACTAATTTCTCCAGCATTAAAGAAATTACAATGTTCACATACTATTGTATCTCTGAAATAAAATATTAAAGATAAAAGCACAATTAAAATCACTTTGACTTTAAATTAATTCATCATGTAAAGAATATACAGGCATGTGCACAATTTTCATTAATTAATGGAAGAAGCTGAAAATAACATATCTTAAGAGACTAGGGATGTTATTGTGTCTGTGGTAAAATTTTGAGTGAAGCCATATACATTGGTACTTCCAAGACAGCATAATATACTCACAAGAATATGTGTCATGGCAGTGCTGCACACTGTTGGAGCTCCATGAGTAGTGATAGGATTGTTCCCTTTGACCATACCTTGAATACTTGGGAGTTTTCAGAATTGAGTATACATCTGGTTGAACTAATAATTTAACTCCTTTGAGTATGTTACTCTAGTACAGAGCCATCTAAAACATGAATCAACTACTGATCCATAAAGAATAAAAGATGTCTGAGTCTTTTGAACATCCCTTCAAATGTACCATCAAATAAACACTACAAATAGGTTTATACACAATAACATACAATAACTACTGAAAATGTTCAGATCTATGGGCAATCAAAGCAAAGATAGTTTCTAGAGCATTTCCACTTAGGTTTTGTTACTGTTTTGGCTTCCGTGTCTTACACAAGCAATGTTGCTTGTAAGTCACTCCACAAAATACTTAAAAACAACATATCAGAATCCATGGAAGATGGAAATATTCAGTCAGTAGTGGTCCACACTACTGTTTTGCAGAAACTTTCTCCATACATGCCTACATACATTCAAAATGCGACAAAACTCTTGGAAATACATTTGGACAAGGAATGAGGCAGATTCTTATACATAGCAAAGGGGACGCTGAAAGCATAGATCTCTTCCACCATTGTGTTCTGATCATAACCCATCTTCTTGATGTGGTAGATCAATAATTTAAAGACTAATAATCAATGAGGGAAATTGATAACATGATTTTACCCATATTTCTGCTTTTGGAGAAAAGAAACAACATCTTTAAAAACTCATACAGAAAAACATATGGACATGATTACACTCAATATCTGAATAGTTGTTCATTCCCCTGTGGTTGGGAAATGTGAAGAATTTAATACCCTTTATTGGAACTTCTTGTTTGAATAAAATGAGCTATCTTTGCCTATTCGGATAGTTTATAATTGAATTAAATGAGACATATAGGAATGTATCAACTACATTCAGTTCCTGGATGGTAGGTAATACTCCTGGGCAAACCTTTATCATGCACTTGTTTCCATGGTAGCTAAGCTTCTTGAAATTATGCTAGAATATTTAGGGAAAAATACAATAGTTTTAAAATAGCAAGCGAAGGAAATAGGTTTTTTTTTTTTTTTTTTTTTTTTTNNTNTGTTATCAATGACTTTAAAAACCCACAGCTTAATATGGCCAGAATAGAATCAGCAGGGGCTGTTGGCAACTTTTAATGACAAAAATCATCTGATACACTGGATGTTACAAGTTAAGTAAGAACATACGTAAAGGGGCAGCTGTTCTGTTGTTCACGTATTTCCCATCTAGTCAATAGGGTGAGGCATCACAGTTCAGTTCCCTCAAACTACTGAATTTCAACCTTTACATTTAACTCACATTGTTTTTCTAGTTACTTTCTTGTTTTAATTGGCAAATAAAATTTTGCATTTTGATGCATTTTTTATAGAAAGCAACATCAAGAGGGTGCAGAGTGGACAGATACCCCCACGGTCCCTGAGGACTGCCCACACAATCTTAGGATCACTGGTGAGTGGAACACAACATCAGCTCCAATCCATTTGCACATGGGACCTAAGACAGCACTAGGGCAGCAGAGAAATGGCCTGGCCAGGGGCACAAGCCCTTTCTGGTCTGCACCAGCACCGGGTCACCTAGGGCACAGATTTGGCGGACAACCCACAGTCCCTAGTGGACAGCCCAAGCGATCTTAGGATCACTGGTGAGTGGAACACAACAGCTGCTCCAAT
>NC_034601.1:45415494-45450819 GCF_900095145.1 Mus pahari | reverse complement strand
GGCCAAGAATGGGGAGTGGGTGGGTAGGGGAGGGGGAGGGTATAGGGGACTTTGGGGATAGCATTTAAAATGTAAATGAAGTAAATACCTAATAAAAATTGGAAAAAAGAAAGCAACATCAAGCTAATTAACATATATGTTACCCCATACATTTATTTAAAATCGTGTTCTTAGCAACTTCTAAGCATAGAGTGTATACTTCATTGTCCCCACCCTTCTGTATATTGCTTGATGATGTTCCTTGCCATGCTTTCTCTACAGCCTGTAAACTGCATCTCACACACCTCTAAATGAGAATCTATTCCCTTCTTCAAATCTTACAATTTATACCAAAAAAAAAAAAAAAAAAAAATCCTGTTTAAACCTTCTTTAATGAACTCTTAGACATGTAATGCAATCCCTACAAAAGGGTAGGCAATCACACATTATACTTTAGAAAGCGCTGCTTTGATATGCAGAGCTGGAGAAACCACCTCAGATTCAGATCAACCCAAGTACTGGAGCGGTCTTTTTAAGGTTCCCTAATGTGACTGAAGGAATCCCCTTCTAATGGAAACACAACAGTCTTGGACCTATTTCCTGAGTTTCATCAACAAGGGGCCATTAAACTCATGTTGCAGGAAGGAAGACAGAAATGTCACTAGGACTAATGCTGTCACGCATAATTTATTGTCTGTTCTTCAGCTTCCAAAGACAATAGGAGAGAAGCTCTCTTTTCATTGAGCCCATTCAATTTTCCCCAAATCATTCAGTATCCCTTTAAAATGGCTCAAAGACATTTCTGTCCTCACCACAGTGAATAGTATTTTAGTTTTAATCCTCTGATCCTTCTTTGGGTTTTATATTTTGTATGACTCTTGTACTGATGCAGATGAATAAATCCATATGCCTATTCTTCTGTTAACATGATTACTGCCAGCTCATTTCAGCAATGCGTCCAGAGAGTTTAAAGGAGATAGCCATCAACCTTGAAATACTTGTCAAATTTTGGGGGAAATATAATTAAATAAATGACAGTATTAGGTTAGGTACTATGCAGGAGTAAAGATAAGAATAAACAATGGCTCTCACTCAGAAGACAGTTACAATCTATTTGAGAAAACAATGCATATATTCAAGTAACTCTTCATGGATATTTTTTCAAGGATATTCAATCATAGACTTCTGTGTTTACACACACACACACACACACACACACACACAGAGAGAGAGAGAGAGAGAGAGAGAGAGAGAGAGAGAGAGAGAGACTCTGTCCCTCTATTTCTCTGTGTTTGAGAGAATGTGAGTCTGTCTCCCTATTTCTGTTTGTCTCTGTCTCTTAGTCTCTCTGTCTCTTTCTCTGTTTCTCTCTGCATTTGTGTGTGTGTGTGTGTGTGTATTAAAATCCACCAGTAATCTTACAAATTACCAGTAAGGAAAAACAAATGGCATAAAGATCCACCTATAATCCCTCTGCCTCATAGGTATGACTTGGCAGTTTTGATTAGTTGACATTTATAAGCATTTTGAAGCCAAAACATGCTCAATATTATCTAACAGCTCTGTAAATTCAAATTTGTGGAGTCTTACAAAATTTAACAGAGTTATGGAATGCCAAACTGCTCATAAATATAAATTTTTCGGAGTACATTTTGCATTTAGAAAGGCCATGCTGGGGAGGGAAGATTTTTCTTGAGGACAATCAAGCTAATCTGCAATCCCACCCCAAACCCGTGCCAACACAACACGATTGAAATGTTTTGTTTAAGGCCTCAAAACTGTTTCACTCGGTAACAGCATGCAAATCAATGTTTTTATTAAAGCTGGTAAATTTCTATGCAGAAAAACGCTAATCACCATAGAACACACTAGGGGAGCACCCTCAACTCTGCTCTGTTCTCAGCGGAGTAATTAGGCTATGCCTCGCTTCTGAGGCAAGGGTCGTGCTTAGCACCAAGCAGTAGCACCCACTCTTACTTATGAAACTTTAGGATCTTTCGATCATTTTCATTTACCCCGGAAGTACAAATGATCCAAATCTCTCCCACTGTCATTTTTAATTTGCCTTTGGAGAATGCTTCCACTCTTTCCAATCTCCCCTCACTCACTCGGCATTAATTATGCTCAGCCTAAGAGGCTTGCCTGACCTGATTACATTTTATACAAAGGGAGAACTCAACACACCATGGCATTTTTCACCAGCTTGCCCAACAGAAAGAAGGCCTGGATTTAATGTCTTGAAGGATGTCTCTTGGTAACTCACATTTACTTACAATGTATACATAGATAAAGCAGCCATCTAATTTAAAAGCCAGAATGATGGCCTCAATTTGAGCATTATTTTTCAATTAGGTGAGGATGTGAGCTCAGGTTCACCTAGTTTATCTATTATTAGCAGGAAAAAGGCATTTAACTAAGACTCCTGCTCAAAGATGATGGGGGTAGAACAAAGAATGCCAACTGAATTGCAAACAAGAAGAAATAGAGGAGTGGAAATATGAAATGTCACATACATTCATACATGACAAAAACCTGCATGAAAAAAACACATTAAAGAAAAGAGAAAGTCAACCCTTCGGCTGCTTTGAAAATGTGTGTTTGAGCCACTAAAGGGAAAGCAGAGCTTTCCTTAACCTCATTTTGTATTAGGACAACTTTTAGGATTTCTTCATTACAAAGTAGGTATAAGAAGACTTCAGCACTGTGGATGACGTTAAATAAACATGACGATGAATAAACTGCAGATATTAGTACATTGTCCCATCTCTAACGATTTAGGTTTCTAAGGCTCACTGCTTTTTACTGTACTAAGCAATGAGATCCCAATGATAAAGTAAATGGAAATTACAGTGATTTCATATTAATGATACCATGAGAACTTAGCAACTATGTGAATTTTCACAAGCATACTTTGTTTTATTTATGCAGAGTAGAATAGTAGATAATCAACTTTTCCATTTTTTTAAGCATTTAGTTTTGAAGATCAAATGATTGTAAATATGCCTTAAGTATGATACAAGCTCTACAAACATTAGATTTTATGAGGTGCATAAAATAATAAAATTCCTTTGGAAAATGACAAAATATTGATTTGAATTTATAAACCAGTCATAATTGTAACAAAGCCTCCATTCAACCTCAATAGTCTAACTGAAGAACCTTTTCTAACCTATTCCAAAATCAAAATAAATTATAAACATACATACCCATAGACTGAGAATGTGAAGGTAAGAGTGGTGTTTCTTATCCAGCACCACTGACTTGTGTCTGTTTATTCGTTGATTTGGCAGCAGGAATAAGTTACAAATTAACATAGTTCATTTTATGTAAATATGCTCATTAAGAACATGCTGCCATGGGCCCTAGAGAGATGGCTTAGCAGTGAAAAGCACTTGATACTTTTGTGAGGACCAGAGCTCCATTCTCAGTGCATACATGCTGGTTTACAGCCATCTGTGACTCTGGATCTAGAAGATGCAGCTTCGTCTTCTAACTTTCAGGGTGCACATATACACTTGTATGCAAAAAACTCATAAACATATAATAAATTACTTAAACAATTTGTATTTTTAAAAGAATATACAGCCTTAGAGTAAACAGGTCATCCCAAGGAGAGCTTTCTCCCATGTAATGCTTTGAACACCACCTTATTACTTCCAAAAGCTATAATGATCATCAATACTCTACTGGAACTACAGAATAAGACAACACCTTATTATTCTATGTCATTTATTGATACTCATTTTACATAGAAGCTGCAAATTATGAATATTAGCTACATATGCATAAAATATGTTCTCTCTTCCTACACATTTTATGATTGATTTGCTTTTGGAGGTTAACATTGGACACATAACATGATGGCCCATACCTCTAATCTAAACACTTGGCAGATAAAGGTACATATTTCAGGAATTCCAAGCCACTTTCAGCCTTGGCTATACTAGACCTTGATCTAGTAAATAGATATATGATAGATATATATCTAGATAGATATCTAGATATCTAGATAGATAGATGATAGATAGATAGATAGATAGATAGATAGAGATAGCTATTTGCTTACTATAATTTTACCTTCCTTAAACCCTCCCAAATCTTTCCCCTCCTCCCTACCTACCAATTTCATGTACTGTCTCTTAAACCTAAACCAGAACAAAACAGCAAAAAGTACAAAAGTACAAAACATTCTCAAAACAGCTTATGGAATCTGTTTTGCACTTGGTACCTAATGCTGAGCACAAGGCCTACTCGGGAACATGTCTGGTAATGCTAGTGTCACTCCAACGACTTGATGTTTAATTTGCCTCTCCCAGCAGCTAGACATCACAAAAGTCCCGTTGGCCAGAGGTGGGTCCTTCTGCCCACCTCCACTTTCCAGGATTTTGTCTGGCTTGAACTTGTGCAGGTCTAGCACGTGCTGTCACAGCCTGTACGAGTTCATGTGTGGGTCAGCCCTGTTATGTTTAAAAGATATTGTTTCCTTGGGGATATCCACTACTTCTGGCTCTTATCATCTCCATTGTGGGGTGGTGAAAAGCAGCCTGTTTTCTGGTCAAGCTAGATTAAATGCTGCAAGGAATGGAAGGACATTTGCCACAGCCCCAGACACCAGGCTCCTGACATGAGGCCTCAGCTCCATAATTCTGTGGCCATCAGTCATGTAGGGCAACACCCCAGGCCCCTGGTGTTCTGTCTGGACTCCACCCCCAGAGTTACCTGGCAACAGCCAAGTATGCTCCTCCCCACAGCTATCTGACAACAGCCAGGTAGGCCTGGCCCACTATAAAAGGGGCTGCTTGCCCCTCCTCCCTCCCTTACTCTTACTCTTGCCTGTCTTTCTGCTCCCCATCTCTCCACATTCCCACCCCTACCCCCGATTTCCCATCCACCCTCTTTCCACATGACCATGGCCAGCCACTACTTCACTACTTTCTCCCTTTCTCTGCCTTTCTCTGCCTCTATTACCCTCTTAGCTCCCTTTCCAGCCATGACAATAAATGCCATAGAACCATGGACTGCCTCTTCTCATTGGACCCGCAGTGCTGAAGCAATGGAGCTGTTCTTCTAAAGAGCAAATCTCCCCAGGGGAGGCCTTTCTGCATTCTCAGCCAGGGTTGCCACCAAGCCAAGCAGCAAGCTGCCCACCTGACCAAGCCAAGGACTGACAAACACAAACAAAAATTCAATCTCTTTAAAATAACCAGTCTCTTAAAAACCAAAGTGCATTAAAATTTAAAGTCTCAAATTTGGGCTCCTGTAAAATAAAACATAAATTAACTATTTTCTTACTGTACGAGGGAAGAACCAGGGCATGATCACAATGAAATTCATGCAAAACCAAACTCCAATGTCTGAGATCAACACATGATCATCTGGACTCCTCCAAAGGGCTTGGGTCACTTCTCCACCTCTGACCTCTGTAGCATACACAGCTCATTTTCGAGACTCGGGCTGGCTCTACTTCACTGCTGGTGCTCTTCTTGGTGATTTTCCAAAGGTGCTAGCCTCTCCAAAATCCTGGTTTCTTCTGCTGCAACTGGGCTGCACTTTTACCAATAGCCCCTCATTGACTCTCTCCATGGTGCCAAACTTCAACTTTCTTTGCATGACCCCTTCAATCCTGGACCTTCAACTGCTTTTGAGGCTCCACCCACACCAATGGCTTCTCCTGATCTTTCACTGTGTCTGTGGTGTTCCTGCCTGCACGCAGACCGGCGCCTTGTCTGCGTGGGCACAACACCTTGGGGTGGGTTCGCACTCCTGCCTGCAGAACCCACTGTGGATCCGAACTGGAGGACGAGAACTCCTGAGAAAGAACAGGGCTGCAAAGGAAAATATGGGGCCTTGGCAAAGTGTCTGATCAAAGCCCTTATCTTTATTGTCAGGACTGGCTTAAATACAAAGAAGGGTTCCCAGCATTCCCCTGAGTCCTTAGAAGTTGCCACGGCGTTCTCGCGATGATGGGCAGTCCTGGCAGTGGCGGGCAGGTGTCCGATGGTGGGCGGTCCAGGTGACGGTGGGCGGTGACAGTGGGCGGTTCGAGGACGCTGTCCAGATCCAGGGTTTCAGGGAGAAACTCCCAACCTGTCTGCAAGAGGCGGAACACAAGGTTTAGAGGGAGGAGCCAACATGTGTCAAGTCTCTAATGATCTCCAATGTTTTCAAATCCAGTAGTACCTATGAGAGACTATACTACCAAGTTAGACTGCTAGTGTGAAGTGCAACCTTGGCCACCTCTGGAACACAGCATCTGTGTGCAGACTCAGGAAAGATTTTACCAGAACAATGCTAGTCTTCTTTTGAGTTGCCTCTACTTTCTCAGCTTCAGTTGACCAGTGTTACATATTCCAGCAAAGCAAAGGTTTCCCTTTACTAACCTTTTATTGTGTTAATCATGGCTGATTCTTCAAACCTAGCCAATGAGAAACACAGAATCTTAATTCAAAATATCAAGTCACCCAGAAAGAGTCATTAAAATTCTCTCAGGAATTTCACACATCAGATCTACATCATCTGATTTGCCCTGAAGAGCATTTCTTTCTTTGTTGCTTTATATACTTCCTATGTAATCAAATTATTACTAATTACAGAGGTATAAGTGTTTTAAAATTGAGTTCATGTATTTAAAAGATGAAGGGTTGTTGATACTGGTCCTGAGGAAAACCTATTCTTTTTTCTTTTGTTTAAACTAGATTATTTTCTCATATCTTACATCCTGATTATAGTTTCCCCTCCCACTATTCCTTCTAGTTCTTCCCCACCCCTTCATCTCTCTAGAATCCACTCCTTTTCTATCTCTCATTAGAAAAGGGCAGGTTTCTAATAGATAACACTCAAACATGACAGAACAAAATTTAATAAGGTGAAGCAAAAACTATCACATCAAAGTTGGACATGGCGAACCAAGAGGAGAAGAGTTCCATGAGCAGGCACAAGAGTCAGAGGCCCACTAATTCTCTCAATCTAGAATTGCATTAAAATACCAAGCTAATAGCTATAATATATACAGTAGACTTTGTGCAGAACACATATAGGCCCTATGCTTGCAGTTTCAGTCTCTGATTTCATGAATGTCTTGCTTAGTTGATTCAGAGAACCTTGTTCTCCTTGTGTCCTTCATCCCATATGATGGCTCTGATAGTCATTCCATCTCTTTTTCATCAGGATTTTCTGAGCCCCAAGGGAATGGATTTGATAGGAAACTCTCTCTCTCTCTCTCTCTCTCTCTCTCTCTCTCTCTCTCTCTCTCTCTCTCTCTCTCTCTCTCTCTCTCTCTCTCTCTCTCTCTCTCATTTTATTGACTGTTTTTTGTTTCTTTGTTTTGTTTTGTTGTTGTTTGTTTATTTTGTTTAGATCAATAGTGTTTGGTCTTATCATAGGTCGCCAGGAGACCTAATCTCTAGTTCTTTAATACTACTCAGTTATTAAAAACAATGAGTTCGTGAAATTTTTAGGCAAATGGATGGAATAGACAATATCATCCTGAGTGAGGTAACCCAATTACAAAAGAACACACATGGTACGCACTCACTGATACAATTCACAGACTACATGAAGCTCAAGAAGAAGGAAAACCAAAGTGTGGGTGCTTTAGTCCTTCTTAGAAGAGCTAACAAAATACTCACAGGAGCAAATACGGAGACAAAGTGTGGAGCAGAGACTGAAGGAAAGGCCATCCAGAGACTGTCCCACATGAGGATCCATTCCATATACAGTCACCAAACACAGACACTGTTGTGGATGGTAAAAAGTGCATGCTGACAGGAGCCTGATATAGCTATTTCCTGGGAGGCTCTTCCAGAGCCTGACATATACAGAGGCAGATGCTCTCAGTCAACCATTGAACTGATCACAGGGTACCCAATGGAGGAGTTAGAGAAAGGACTGAAGGAGCTGATGGGTTTGCATCATAGGAAGAACAACAATATTAACCAACAAGAGCCTCCAGGGTCTAAACCACCAACCATGTGTCCCTCCAGCTATATATGCAGCAAAGGATGGCCTTGTCAGGCATCAATGGGAGGAGAGTTGGAGTGGGTGAGTGGGTGGAGACACACCCTCATAGAAGCAGGAAGAGGGGAGATTGGATAGGGGGTTCCTGGAGGAGAGGAAATCAGGAAAGGGGATGTAAGTAAATAAAATATCCAATTAAAAATATGGTACTACAAACTCACTACTTGAACAAATGTTTCCTAACCTTTACAATTACAATGGGTAAGTCAAGGACAGGGCTCCGTGAAAAATATTTCTGTTCAGAGTAAGAACATTTGACTAAATTACAGTAGCCATGGAGTTTTCCTGAGTTGAGGAGCCAGGAGAGCAGTTCAAGAGAAGGGAGGGAATGGAGGAAAGTAGAGGTGAGAAGAAGTGAAAAGATTGCATTTCAATCAAAACCATTTCAAATAAGTAAAATAGCATACATAAATAGAATGGAGTAGGACTGCTCTATGCATATCCAGGGTCCATGAGGCAGAAGGATAACATAATGTATTCTTGAGAGAAATGCAAGAGGACTGTGCACTAATGGCTTCATCTAATTCAGCCTTCTTCGCACTAATCTATTTTCTGTCATCTCCCAGTAATATACCGAAGTGAGATCTTATGGAAGTAATTTATTAATTGAGGTTCTCTCCTCTCAGATGATTTCAGCTTGTGTCAAGGGTACATAAAACTATCCAGCACATTCCTCTTATGCATCCATTTTTTGAGCCTTGGTGAGAGGATTTTGATAAAGACAGCCAATTTAGAGCCGACTGATCTAAAGTCTCTTGCTTTCTGCACATTGTCCAGTTGTAAGTCTCTGTGTTAGCTATCATCTACTGCAATTAAAAACTTCCATGGTAAGGGTTGAGTATACCAATGTCATCAGAGATCATTTTATTGCTATGTTCATCTAGTAGAACAATAGTAGCAGGTTTATCCCTGGGGCTCATGACTTTTCCAGTCTCAGGTCCTTGGCTTCATTAATAGTGTCAGGTATATAGTGGACTATAAATCCAACAAACAAAAACGTGGTTGGTTATTTCTGTAATGTTTTTTCCATTAATAACAGTAGTTGTATCTTGTAAGCAAGTCACTATTTTATCTCACAGTGTTTAGTGACATTTGTGAAAGACGCTTTTCTGGTAACATGTATACTACCTTCTAGCCTTATGAATGGTGCTAAGCAGGGGTGAAATTCAGAGATAATTACTTTGCACTTTTCCCTTAAATTCCTCTCAAAATATCACTCTTTCAGCTTCATTTCCTATTCTTTAACACATACCACACATACACACACACACACACACACACACACACACACACACACACACACATTTAAGAAAATACTTTCAACATTTTGAGTTCTTCATTTGCATCGTTATCCTGAATTCAAGAGGTGCAGACAGGGGAATAGAAAATTATAGGCTAAGCTGGACTTTGGAAATTTTGTAAAATTGCTTTGATTGTTAATGATCTATTTTAAATCAGCTATAATAATTTTACTGAAAGACCTATATGATATGCTGAAATGACACCATTACTCCAAATGGAAGTGGAAAACTGAGTTTTCTGCTATATTCACTAAAAGAAAATAATTTCCTCTCCCTGAGAAAGTAAAAAGTTAATACAGAAAGTTCTAAAGCAATTCAAGACAGAAGCAGTGGGATTTTATTCTGGAAGCTGTTATTATAAGATAAGACATATGAGTACTTCTCCTTTCACTGATTGAGCAACATTTGTACCTGAAATAATTATATATGCATATATAGCTACAATACACAATTTTATGTCTAACGTGTGAAACAGTGATCTAAGACATTGAAAATCAAGCAGCATATACATAAACCTTGAATCTGGTGACACATGTTTGAGTCTTACAAATATTTCCACTTGGGCATATGTTCAGACACAGTGCTCAGGATTACCTAAGTTGAAAAAAAAAATGGAGCTGAAAGCCTGAAGTGAACAACATATCTAGAGTTCATATAACAATAATAAAGGATAAAGGATTATAGATCATAAACTGCAGTGACTTGTGAAGATCCCACATAAATGGTGATCAGCACAGCTCAGTCCCTGTTTGAAAGAAAATAGCTGAGGTTCAGCAAACAACAACCAAAACGTTTTGAAGCAACAACAATCTCCACACTGAGAGGTCTGGAAAACAGCTGCTATCCCTAGACAGACAAGGGACTCTCGTGATCTCCTGGTGTTTCGTGTGCCGTTCAGAAGAGCTGACCGCCAAAATAATCAGTCTTACAATAAATATGACTTTTATGTTCCTCAAAATAGTCTTAAAACAAGAATAAAATCTTGCTAAATTATAAATGGAAATTATAAAAACATCATTCTGGATAGTCTGTTTCTGAGTTCAGAAGTCTCACCAAGAAGATAAAACTAATAATTGTCACCCAGTCAGAAGTTATCAAGTAGAGAAAACATCCAAATAAGATCCTCTATAAGGATCATAAAGTTGAAGCTACACATAATTGTCAAATGTAAGAATCAAAGCTAGGAATTGTCCATTATACATTTTCAGATTGAAATTGACAAGAAACCAGCAAGGAAAAGACTAGGCAAAACCAATATTAAAATTGTAGATGTCAAAACTTTAATTTTTGTGGTGGCAATAACAATGATCAAAGAGTAATGGCAGTTTATATATCTTAGGAGTTAAAAGTTAGAGAAATAAAGGATATAGATAGTCAGAACTGTGCAAAGTAAAACAAAGAAATGATGAAAATCCGAGGCAAATAAGTGATTTAAGTACTATGAGCTGTGTGGGAACTATAAACCTAACATTTGCACAGGTAGAATCTATGAAGAGGAGAGAGAAAGGGGACCCCAAAAACTACAAATGCAATAATAGCTCAGCATTTCTTAAAGTTTAAAGCACAAATCTACATATCTAAGAAAATCAAGTACAGTTAAAACCAAGACACATGAAAAAAAAAATTACACCAATGTCCCTCAAAGCTAACTTTCTCTACATTACCTGTAATGAAAGTCTTACCAAAATGGAGGTTAAAAGAATCTTATACAGTGAAAACTCAAAAGGATAAATTGATTTCTGATCAGAAACAGTTTAAAATGAGAGATTAGAAGGAACATGAAGCCAAGTTGTGCCAAATTAGGATTCCAACAGAATGACACCATGTTCAGGATGCTTACTCTGTGGATCCCTCATGAATTAACTGGAGAAACATTCACTGGACACTACACACCAATAATCTCTACAAGGAGTGTTACACAAAGTCCTTATGTTTATGAAATTACAAAAAATGGGTGTCCAGATCTACACAAAGGAATGGATACTACTGAAAATAACTGGGTAAACACAAAGAAAAAATCACTTCTTATTTAAGGGACTGAAAAAGATAACTGTTAAAAGCAAAAATAAATATAATAGAGAATTTGTAGCAAAAACTAGAACATTTGATGGCAGTATACAATTGCTTAACAGGAGGGTTCTATAAATAAATATATTTTGCAAAGTCTTTATTGTGTATTTGAGTTGATACATAATCATAAAAAGCTGACAATTAATGGAAGATATTTATTATTAAAACTTAAAAAATAATTAATATAATAAAATAAAAAGGTATAGAACGAAAAATAAAATATTGAATTCACCTAAAAGAGGAAAACAATAGAAATAAAGAAAGGATAGAACAAATAAGAAGCAAGAGACAAGATTACAGGTGAAAATATACAACACGAATGAAACTATATTCATTGTGGACCACATCTCCAATGAGTGGGCAAATGGCTATGTCCAACATTCTTAATGACTTATTTCCTGCATTACTCAAAATGAACCTATCAGGAGATGGCTCTCTTTTTATATTTCATAAGTGTTTAGTGAAACAATATTATTTTATTATTATTTTTGTGTTCTTACTTTTCTTTTTTCCTTTTTATGTTATTAATAATTTTATTAGTATATATTTCAAATGATAGCTCCCTTCCCTGTTATCCCCCACAAGCCCCATCCCATCTCCTTTCTCCTGTGTGAGGCTCCTGCCATTCCCTTTGCCTGTATCAGGATGTTTCTGTATCCACTCACCCACTCCTGCCTCCCAGCTATAGCATCCCCCTACACTGGGGCATCAAATCGCCCTAGAACCAAGGGCCTCCTCTCCCATTGATGTCCTTCCAGGCCATCCTCTGCTACATATGTATCTGGAGTCATGATTCCTTCCATGTGTACCCTTTGGTTGATGGTTTGGTCTCTGAGACCTCTGGGTATTTTAACACTTTGTTGTCTACATATCCATTATCTTCCTCAATTCAGGTTTCCACACTGAATACATTTTCCTAAATAACAGGTTTTTGTGGTATACCATCCAAAAGAACAAACTTGGAAGTATCATCTACTATCAGACTAACCAGTTGTCACAATTCAATCATTACATACATTCTGCTCACACAAGAGGCACATATATTCCGCTTTGGTGTTGTAAAAACTGAAGCTGATTTGGAAAATAGAATTGAGGTAAAATTTTGTGGCATAGAAAATGATAAATAGATGTGTCATTAAATGAAGACAAAACTATAAATTTCAAACATGAGGAAAGATGTAGAGGAAAACTGACACTAGTGCAGACTGCTAACATCCCCAGTTAGAGTGAGAAATTGATGCTGTACAGGGATTTGATATGGAGTAAACACTTTGCTAAAGTTCAAACCTTGTGGAAAGGAATTTGCCTTATTGATAAGATGTAGATGTTCCCACCATTCCTGAAATTATACACAGGTAGATGATAGATAGATAGATAGACCCAAATTCATAGAAATTATATAAAAATTCATAGAAAAAATAAGCAAACTTGATGCTGTAAAAGATTTAAGATGCTGTGTTGTACCTGAGAAACCATGGGCACTGTGCATCATGAAAGAAAGCAAATACTGTTTTATGTGTTTGAAATTTGAATAACTATAAAAAGTTAAATGATAAACATTTTAGCTTCCCAGAACTTACAATTCGTGTCCTAATTTAATTTTTTTACATTAAAACTCAGCTTTGCTTTGCACTATGGAACCAGTCTTCCATATGCAATGTGTTTAAAAAAAGAAACAGTGTTCCATCCCTTTTCATAATAAACTTCATATGGAAAACCAGATCCTGAGTGAGATTTGAATTTTAAGTTTCAATATGCTATTCCTTTAAGTAAACAGTAGCTTTTATAAATATTGAACAATACTCAAGGATGCTCTCTACTTATAAGGTTTACTCTTAGGATGTTCTCTTAATTATTTTTTTTACTTTAACTGTCTAAACAAAATCACCATTACTAGACATGCTAGAATGGAAAGGGCAAAGTTTAAGGGACCGCTACCCTAGACAAAGAACTACAGACAACTAAGGATTGCTGACAGCATGAGAAAGAATTCCCATGGTCATTTTAAAAGTGAATTTTACTGATTCCTGAGAGCATGGATAAATTCAAACTCAACTTTCTTAACAAAGAGAACATGGTGAGATCTAAAATTCTTTTGTTTTTGGAAAACTTTACACTAAAACTATAACTGTGAGATTGGAATTGATCTGCAATCACCCGCTTACAAATGGATATTCTACATAACTAGTGACCGGAATCCAGCCATATATTTTTTTGAAAAGTTTGCAGCCTAATCTAAATGAGTATAGTCTAGTGGTAGAAAGATTAAATTTGAAATTTATGTGAATATGTTAAGACACAGAAAAGGATATTTGAGATAAAACTCCTATCAAACCTGGAATGCAAATAAGGTAAAAGTAACTAGATAAGGTAAGGTAAGGTAATAAGACTAAAAACCAAGGTCCTATGAAGAATTTATAGTTAATGATAGAAGTACAAGGTCTTATAAAGAAAATAGATCAGCGATACACAAGGGAAACTCATGTTTCACTGGAAATGTTGGCTAACACAATGATGTAAGAGAAAACGGAGAGATAAAGATTTGAAGAAAGGAAACAAATTATCGTAACTCCTCAAGTATGTGCTTACAAAGATAATCCAAGAGAAATTTTTTGTATTTCTCTTGAAATTCCAAGATGTATTTACATCTTGGAAGTAGGAAGAGAGCTTGGTAAATTGGCATGATATAAGCTCAGCACTCTCAAGTGATCTGATTTTATTATATCAAAACATCTGACTTGAAAATTTAACAGCACTTTTAAAAAATGCACCTCATTTGTTATGACCTCAGACTACAAGGATCCTTGGGATGGATATGAAAATAGTAATAAAAGAACATTGGTGAGAGTATTGTAAAACTTTGCCAAGCAGTACAAACAGCTCTCATGGAAGGAGATTCTGTATTCAACATGGAACAATGGGAACTTTTAAAGTAAACATCCTCCTCAAGTATAGAAAAGTTGCTCTGAATGTGTTTTTAAAGCTGTGTGGTACTCATAGATTTAGTAGTAAAATTTATATCTTAACTATTTGTGCTTGTAAATTCTCAATAAGTAGTTTTTTCTGTGTGTGTTTCAAGGCCACAGCACCATGCAAAAAGAAATAAATTGAAATTCTCCAAGTGAAGCTCAAATTTCTTAAGATTTAGTTCCAAAATGTACTGATGACAATATCAACATGAACTTTTAGAATTTTTCCAATGCTGAAATAGTATGTGCTTATTGTAAAAGTACAAAAAAAAAAAAACCAAAAAAATGAGTAAAGATTGGAAAATTCAGAAAAATACAAATTATTAGCAAAACCACTAAAGTCAAAGTAAGCATAATTCATCATTATTATAAGCAGTGTTACTATGTGTTGCACATATTTCAGATATTCTAAGGACACTTGTCATTTAACATTTTTTCTTATTTTAATTTTATATTCTGTAGATAACTTTTTTCAAATGTTCTACTATAACATGGTTACTACAGAGGTATGAAAATATTGGTGTGTACATTTCTGCTAAGACTATTTCAACAGGGTATGATCTGTCTTACCAAGAGTGAATTGATGAATTGGAAGAGTAAAATCTACCTGTGCACTTCTAGAACTCAAGTAGATGAGACAGGAGGATGGATGGTGAGCTGAGGTCCTAATGGGCTACATATGGAGACCTCACCTTCTAAAAACCAAACCTCAAAATACAGTCAGAGAGAGAGAGAGAGAGAGAGAGAGAGAGAAAGAGGGGCACTCTGCGCGTGCGTGCATGGCAAGTTCTGGCTATACAGGCATATTTCTTTATTTTGTTCTAGTTTCATTCTTATTAGCAGCTTCCTGTTTGCCACTGACGGACTAGATAAGAATTTATAGTCTGGGTGACATAAAAATCCAGCTAACTAAATGCATTATTTTTTATTTTTCAAGTTAGAAACAATTCCCTTTTGTCGTCTATTTAAGCAGAAAAGATCAAATCCTAATGCCTGTCTTGTAAACAAGTGACTATTCCTTTATTTAATAATACATCCAGGAGAAATGATTTGTTATAAACAATAGCTCAGGAGAACTAATAACCATCCAAATATGATTTGGAAAACAATATTGCTAGCAGATGCTAAAGTACACATTTTACCCACCATGAAAGGACCAGAGATATATACCCCTTAACAGCATGGTTCTCAGGAATATTTCACTTATACTGAAGCTGTTAAAAGTGAACATTTCTCCCACAGCTTCGTTACTCCTTCCACGAGCTTCCAAAATCCAGCTCAAAGAACATGTTACACTGCTCTAACAGGAAGGAAGTCAATTCCCTGATTATTGTAGGAGACTTGTTTTACAAACCCTCCTGTTCTGCGTATGAAAATGAATCTCATAAGAACATAAGTTTGATTTTTGTCCACTCATCAAAAGGTTGTCTTTTCTTTTTAATCCCATATGATTTTCAAAAACAAAAAAGTTTCCTTTGTTTCTTTCAGTTTCATCTATTTTTCAGTGGTAAAAATCACAAAATGAGAAAGCTCTGCTAAAATTGAGTGCTGCTACACATTTTAGGACTTACTTTAAAATTTTTATTACCTTGATAATTTCATACAGTATGTTTTGATCACATTTTCTTGACCTTGACCAACCCTGCCACTCTTCAGTGCCAGGATCTGTACTGGCTAGCTTTGTGTCAACTTGACACAGCTGGAGTTATCACAGAGAAAGGAGCTTCAGTTGGGGAAATGCCCCCATGAGATCCAGCTGTGGGGCATTTCCTCAATTAGTGATCAAGGGGAGAGACCCCTAGAGAGATGAGAAGATATAAAAGAGAGACAGAAGAGCTGGGCTCAGGAGTTCTTGGGCCAGCTGTGTTTTATATGCCAAGCAAGCTTGTTAGGAAGTGTAGCATCTTATATTCTGTTTCCAGGGTAGAAATACTGTTTCTACAGGATATTAACAGGAATTATCATACAACTGAATGAAGTCAGTGGAAAGCTAATCAAACAGTATTGCCCAAGGGGAACACTGGGTATCTCAAGAACACTGAAGATGTAGCGCACAATGGCCTGGGAACTGATAACCAATGTTCCATACAGTGGAAAGAGTTCTCAGGATCCGAAGCTGAGGCTCCCGAGGTCCTAGCCCCAGGCTGTTACCAGCTCTGTCAAGTGTATGCCTGGTTTTTATGAGCACAAACTGTGTTCTTTCTTTACATATCAGGGAAGGCCTCAGGGAAAGCCTTGGATAATCCCAGACCTTAATATTTATTCTCATTCAAATCAAATGAAAAGCATACAAATTCAAACCATTTGATAATCAAAACAATGGATTTTATTTTTGACTATGTTCTGTGATAGTATGTTTTCTTATACTACAAAATATATTTCAAAGTTATTTGCTTCCTTTTACAGCTTTGCCCAGTTCTGTCCTTCACAGACATGTTTGAGTTTACAGTGCTGTGGTATGTACTGTCTGAGAATCTTCTATAATTCAGGATGTCAGTAAGTATCAGTGCTGCAGTTAGCATCACAGTGACAATTCCTGTACTTATGAATTGACACCTTGGATAAGAGTCAAGAAGTTAACGATAGTTAGGATAATCAATGACCAAAGCCAAAGTAAAATGAAGTTCACTGGGTGTGCATGTGATGGTGTTATGAGTGAAGAATTGGATACCATATTGATTCATGTATAAGACAAGAGACCATGAACAGAAAGGCAAGCTGAAACCGAAGAAGAAATAACCTGCATATCTGTAAAAGTGGCTTGTTTAGAAAGACAGAGAGAATGAATAATGCTGCAGGCAAATCAAACTACATGTGCTGAAAGTAATTACTTTTGTTTTTGTACAAGACCCAAGGTTCATTCTGAGCCCCTAGTCAGGGTGGCTCACAACCTCCTGCCACCCCAGGTCTCATGACATCTGATACCGTCTTCTGGCAACACACAAGACAGAGACAAATGCATACACATGAATACAAATAAAACATAAAAAAAAAACCTTAAAGAAAAAAGAAACACCAAAGTGTCTAGTACAAAATAAGCAATCCCTAGGGACCCAAAGACATAGCCATATTATCAGCTATTGTTACTCAGTTCCAACTTTACTCTTAGATTATCAGCGTGCAGGCCTGCCATTTTAAAACTTTCTTTTATTTTTATTAGACATTTTCTTTATTTACATTTCAAAGTTTATCCCCTTTCCTGGTTTCTGCCCCACCCCCAGTCTCCCTATTCCATCCCCCTCCCCCTGCATTTACTTAATACTGATAATACATTTAGCTTTAATGCTAAATAAAGTATGTAAAATTACAATGAACTCTGATTTACTTCAAAGTCTTCACTTCGAGACATTTGTGTGTATGATCATGAATCCATACCACATGCACAAACACACACACACACACACACACACACAAATAAACACAAGCAACACACACACACATGTTAGGGATTTTCTGTATTCTGCTTAACAGCAAAGAGCTTTTCTCCAATCAGAAACTGTGCCCACACATAGGTGAAGGCTGCATTTCTGCTGAATCAGGATTGTGCTCAGTCTTCTTCATAACACATGTGGATTCTCTCATTATATGCAGTCTTTCTTATGTTAATACAATTTTTTTCACCCAGACCAGATTTTTGTTCTCATATATACCAAACAGCACCTCTTTTATAACTGAAGCCTGTGAATTTTCATCATTCCACAAGGGCAATTTTCACTTCCTGATGTTAATGTTTAAATGTTCAGCAATGTTAGGTAAATTGTATACATTTAATCTGAGACAATGATTACAAAACTCATTATGAAAATGGCCTTTCATCTTTCTTGTCCCTGAGTCTGTAACCTTTACAATGTGATGTGCAGATGAAGCTCATTTCTCCAGTTGATTCTGGACAGGAATTTTCATTTGCTTTGGCATATCATGCCAGTTCTGAGCCAAGGACTAACGAGGGCTTGCACAATTGCGTTTACTTTCAATGCCATTTCAGCGGTCTCAGGTTTGCCTGCTCTATTCTGCAGGACAAAGTTAGATGATGATGAGGAGTACTTCCAGCTGGAGCCAAGCTGGACCCTCCAGTCCTTAGCCAAGCTGAGAGCTGACTGCTATCACCTGAATCCATCTGAGATCAGAAAACCCACATGGTTGACCAGAGCTAAACAACTGTTTACAATACAGTACAATAAATGATAGGATTTCTTATAAGCTACTAATTTTGGGGTAGATTATATGGAGCCAAAGAAAATATATTTAATCTATACTTCCAAAATGTCTCTTGGAATATTGGAATATTTAGTGTATTATAATAGCTTTATTCATTTAGTTCACATAAAACCCAAATTCTGATTAAAATGACTAAAAATACATGTTATTTAGATTTTTAAAGTAAGAATACATTGTACTTACTTTTGGTATGAATATCAGCAAATAAATAAATTCAGATGATTATTTATATATCTATGCAACTTATTTGGAATTTCTGTTTCATTCACACACATACCCAATTTGCCTCAGTGGTTATACTGGTTTTAACAGTAATACTAAAATGTACTGAAAACTCCATTGGAACCTATAAGAAAAAGATTATAAAAGTTATATTAGTGAAAACTTGGAATAATCTAAAGTGAACCTCAAACACAATGGCACAGGGGAAAAATTCATTAATAGAATACCAGTGGCTTATGCTCTAAGGTCAACAGTTGACAAATGGTACCTCAAAAAAACTGCAAAGCTTCTGTAAGGCAAAGGACACTGTCAATAAAACAAAAAAGGCAACACACAGATTAGGAATGGATCTTTACAAACCCTAAATCCAATAGAGGGCTAAAATCCAAAATATACAAAGAACTCAAGAAGCTAGACTCCAGAGAACCAAATAACCCTATTGAAAATGGGCTACAGAGCTAAACAGAGATTTCTCAACTGAGGAATCTCAAATGGCCAAGAAGCACCTAAAGAAATGTTCAACATCCTTAGTCATCAGGGATATCCAAAGTAAAACAACCCTGAGATTCTACTCAGTCAGAATGGCTAAGATTAAAAACTCAGGTGACAACAGATGCTGGCAAGGATGTAAATAAAGAGGAACACTCCTCCATTGCTGGTAGGTTGCAAGCTGGTACAACCATTCTGGAAAGCGGTCTGGTGGTTCCTTATAAAATTGGAAATAATTCTACCAGAGGAACCAGCTATACCACTCCTGGACATATATCCAAAAGATGCTTCAACACATAACAATGACACATGCTCCACTATGTTCATAGCAGCCTTATTTATAATAGCCAGAAGCTGGAAAGAACCCAGATGTCCCTCAACAGAGGAATGGATACAGAAAATGTGGTACATTTACACAATGGAGTACTACTCAACTATTAAAAACAATGACTTCATGAAATTCTCAGGCAAATGGAAAGAACTTGAAAATATCATTTGGAGTGAGGTAACCCAATCACAAAGAACACACATGGTATGTACACACTGATAAGTGGATATCAGTCAAAAAGGAGCTCGGAACATACACAACACAATTCACAGACCATATGAAATTCAAGAATAAAGAAGACCACATCAAAGTGTAGATGTTACCGTCCTACTCAGAAGAAAGAAGAAAATAATCTTGGGAAACAGAGGGAAAGAGGGATCTGGGGGGGGAAGAACAGGGGGAGGGAAAGGGGTGACTGGTGCAGATAAGGGAGGAGAAGGCTGAGCAGTACAGATGGTCAGGATTTTGAAAGAAGGAGTGTAGCAGTGGGGGAGGGGAACTGGGGAACTGGGGATCACCACTAGAAAGACTTAGAGGTTCCCAGGAACCAACAGGGAGGATACTAGCCAAAATACCCAACAAAGGTGAGAGAGAACCTGTAGAGAGCATATTCAATGGATAGGCATGATGAAGGATGGGGCCGCCCATCCACCTCAAAAATATTAACCAAAAATTCCTCCTGTCAAAAGGAAATGCAGGAACAAAAAGTGGAACAGAGACTGAAGGAAAGACCATCCAGAGACTGCCCTATCTGGGGATCCATCTCATCTGCAGACTCCAAACCCAGACACTATTGCTGATGCCAAAAAGCACTTGCTGACAGGAACCTGGTATAATTCTCTCATGAGAGGCTCTGCCAGAGCCTAACCAATACAAATGTGGATGCACAGAGCAAAACATCGGACTGAGTGCAGGGACCCTAATGGAGAAGTTAGGGCAAGGACTGAAGGAGCTGGAGGGGTTTGCAACCCCATACAATGCACAATGATATTGATCAATCAGGCCCCCAAAGCTCTCAGAGACTAAACCACCAACCAAAGAGTACACATGAGGGGACCCATGACTCCAGCTATGTATGTAGCTGAGGATGGCCTCGTGGGGCACCACTGGGAGGGGATCCCCTCGGTCCTGAGGAGGATCAATGGCCCAGGGTAAGAAAATATTAGGGCACTGATGCAGGATTGGGTGGATGGGTGAGGGAGCACCCTCATAGAGGCAGGAGGAGGGGGGAAGGGATGGGGGGTTTGGAGGGGAAACTGGGAAGGGGGATAACATTTGAAATGTAAGTAAATAAAATAACCAATAGAAACGAAAAATAAAGAAAGTTAATATTACCACCAACTTTTTTCTTTCACAGAAAAAAAGTGGATCTTAAGATATTTTTCTAAGGTCTTTCTAAAATGGATTAAATGAATATTGCTTTCCTTATGCTGGAGCCAAAGTTTGACCATAAGATATAGGGAAGGGGCAGACTTACATAATATTAAATGTTATTCATCCATCATATTCATTCAGAAAACCTGCAGCAAAAAAGACATGCTATTTAAAGGGCTTGATTCTAAGCTAAAGTTCTCAACCAACACAACTCACAACATTAAGCTTTTACAGTGATTTTGCAACAATAGAGACAAATTGAAGTGGTGAACTATAGATAAACACAATAATGCATATTATTCATTTTTTGTTTACAAGCTATGAAAAGCTAACAGGCTCCATCAGAGAAAAATTTAAAAATGTAGATTCAAGCTATAAAAGAGAAAAATAAGCAGTAGGGAAACTACATGCAAGATACTACACTGTCTCTAGCAAGGCTGTACATCAAGTGTCTATAGTTCCAGACTGCAAAATGTTCTGAGAAGGAAAAAAAGTTTACAAAGTTCTTATGTACTCCAGGACAGAATCTCCTATCAAACTTACATGAAGCTAATTATCATCTATGCTAACATCACTTAGTATGATTCTCTTTACATTTATTTGTATATTTACTGAAGATATATATCTGATACAATACAGACTCAATCCTTATGGGTAGCAATAAAGATTAAATATATAACATACAATGTATTTACTGAAAAAGTTTCCTAAACTATATAAAACAACTAATGATGGTTAGGAAGCTAAATGGTGATAATAAAACCTCAGTAATAAAAATCTTCCAATTAAAGCAAACCCAGAATCAGATGTGTTGTAAATAAATTCTTATAGAGAATTTATATAAAAATCTCTCAAGTTCATCTAATGACCTGAAAAGAATGAAATACTTTGAAATACTTTAAATTTACATAATGAAGTCAAAATTATTCTGCTGTTATAGTCAAACAAAGACCATACACAAAAGGACAAGGACAGAATAACATTCTTAATGAACAAATGTGTGAAAACTAAAAAATGTCAATAAATCAGACAAAATTGAACAGCACAGGTAGTATATGTAATATATATTCTACATATGGTAAAAAATATGCTATATATGTGAATATATACATAATATATACTATAGTTAATTTTATTATATATTATATGTTATATGTCATGTCATATGTGATATATCATAATCATATGTTATATATCATACATAGTATGTCTCATATAACATATCATACATCATATAACATATCACATATTACAGATTATATAATCACATAATATTACATATTATATATTATCTATTAAACTAATGTTATATACTATATCATATGTCATAAAGTATATATTAATTATATTAAACATTTATTAATGTTATATGCTATATGTCATGTGTTATGTGTTATATGCTATATATTATTTGTTGCAATTTATATATTATATATTATGTGTTATGTGTCATATGTTATATATTCTATATTTTCTATTATATATTCTTTATTGCACATTATTTATTTTGTATTTGTATATTATGTATTATAATTGCTGTCTTATGTGTTCCATTTTATATATTAAATATTCTCTACTGTGTAGTAGTTTACGTCTTATGTATAGTATATGTATACTATATATTATATGTTGTATATGTTATGTAATCTGTTCATATTTTTCATGAAATATGTAGTATGTAATAGTAGTAACTTGTTATTCTATTTCAGAGGCTAGAAGCAGAAATTATAATTCATAGCTCAGATCACGAATAAAACATTACATAATACACATTATGTATTATATTACATATTTATTATATATCATATATTATATATTATACATTGTATATTACATAGTACATATATCATATGTTATGTGTGATATGTAATGTGTGATATGATATATATTACATATAATATATATGTATAATGAGGTTGTAAACATGGTTTTATCAAATATTTTATGAACATATTATAATACTTTCTTATTATAATTCAGAGGCTAGAAGCAGAAAACATAATTCATATTTCAGCCCATGAATGAAACATTACAAAAATACTACTTCTTAATGATGACATTATAGGAAAGATAAAGACTAATATCTCTCAGAAACGTAGTTATGATGATGTTCAAAAAAATCCAGGAATTTATAAAAACACACTATCTCACTGGTAAATGGGCTTTAAGTATGCAAAACTACTTTAATATTTAAAATTCAATTGCTAAAATCCATATTATCAACAGGTTACAGAAGAAGATTAACATGGTCTGACAATAAAAGCAGAAAATCACTTGAAAATAATGTGACACCTTTTAAGACAAAATTTAAAAAGAAAACTAGCAATAAAGGGAATCTTCTTCCACTTAATAAAGAATATATGTATAATAAAATGTTAGCATGGCTAGGACTTTCTTGCTCACCACTAGTTTTAAGTGTCATATGAGAAGTTGTAGATGATGAAATAAAACAAAGAAAATAAATGAAAAGTCTATATAGATTAGATGGCAATAATAAAATCTTATTTCTTTAGATGGCACAGTCATTGTCTTAGGATTTTATGCTGTGAAGAGATACCATGGTCAAGGACAACATTTAGTTAGGCTAACTTATAGGTTCAAAGGTTCTGTCCATCATCATCAAGGTGTGAGCAGGGCAGTGTCTAAGCAGGCAATGCTGAGAGTTCTACATTTTCATCTGAAGGCGGCTAGTGGAAGACTGACTTCCAGGTAGTGAGGATGAGGGTCTTAAAACCCATGACCACAGAGGCACACCTGCTCCAATAGGGCCACACCTTTTAATAGTGCCACTCCCTGGGCTTAGCATATACATACCATCACAATCATTTATGTAAAATATAATAACAAATAATTTTGCTTACTAAAACAAAGTTATGTTAGTGGGTACAGGACTAGGCTACTAAACATATAGATTATATTTTATAGAGCAGTATGAAGAGGTATAATTTGAATTGAAAGTAATACATACTTAGTCATAAATGTAACTAATATGTGTGAGATTTAAATGAGGAAAACACAAATATGATTAAGGATATCAAACAAACTAAATAAGTACAGAGAAAAAACCCATACAGTCAAGATGTCACATGTTCCCACATTGATCTATACGTTCAACACATGCTCTGTCAAACCAGTAATCCATTGCAAGAATACTGACCAGCTGATTCTAATGTTATCAAAAGGCAAGACACAGTAGAGCCAGACAAAACTGAAGAACCAAGCTGGAACATTGACACTAATCAATTGAAAACATACTAATAAATGCAATGACTTATTAGTAAAATAAGAGATGAATAGAGTAATAAACCAGAATAAAGAGCCCAGAAAAATGCGTATGGATGTAGTAAGCTTGTCTTTAACAAACTGCTAAAAACAATATAATTTAGAAAAGAAAGTCCTTAAAATATGATTCTGAAATTTTACCACACAAGACTGGTTTCATATTTAAAATTTCATTATAACAAATCATTATATAAACAGGATATAGGAGAAAACTAACATAATATCAATAAAAGCAGAAATGTTACTTGACAATAACATGACAACATTTAACAAAATCAGTAAACACAATAAAAAGGAACTTCCAATTCATAAAGAATATTAATAAAAAACCCACAATTAACTGGAAGCATTAATTAAAAACTTATTTTCTTGGATGCTATGCAAACTATGTAAAAAATAGAAACAAATATTTAATCCTACTAAAACAAAATTACATTAGTGGTTATGGGACTAGGCTATTAGACATATAGAGAATTTCTAATATAATCAAAATGGGTTTCAGGTACTTCACAAAATTAGGTTAAAGTATATCGCAAACTTTAAACAGAAAACTGTGAAATTGCTGGGTCTGGAGAGTTGGCTCAGCAGTTGAAAGAGAGACTGAGTACTTCTCCAGAGAAGGTAAGTCCCATTCCCAGAACCCATGTACCTGCTAACCACAGTCTGTAACCCCGGTCTCAGAACATCTGCTGCCTTCTGCTCAGTCCATGAATAATGCACTCACACAGTGCACAGGCATACATACCAAACTCCCACACACCTAAGGGGAAGGGAAAATAAGTTATAAACTGGGAAATTCCTGAGTATGGGAGCAAATAGATGACTTAGTGCTCATAACGGCTTTAGGAGTTCAACATTAGAAACACGGTTCATAATAGAAATGTCTGTGTTCTGTGAAATAAGCCATTCTCAGAGATATGCCTCTTGCTGGGCTTCGCATGGTCCAGTATATAGACACACAGCAAGGCAAAACCTGCCACCATTGCTTAGACTCAGTGACTTAAAAACAAAGATCGTAAAACTGGAGACGAGCGGGCAAGGAGTACACCAGAAGTTGTAAAGGAGGGATTCTGGGTTAGATTTGGTAAAAGTATCATGTGAATATATAAAATTACTAAACAATACATTTTCAAAAAGAAAGAATAAATTAAAACATCAAATTCTGAGAAAAAATACTTACCAAATTTATAACTTAAAGGGATTTTTATCCAAAACATACATTAAAATATACCCCAAACAAAGGATTGATAAAAGTGAAAATGCATGTATGACAAAAATCGCAAATTAGCTAATAAATGTAGGAAGAAGAGTCAGGAAACCAATATCCTGCATGTATTATAGGGATCCTCACTGTATTACGCTAATAGGAAAAACATTGAGAGTATTGTATGCTATATAATATTTTAATGATTTTTAGTGCAAACAATAGACATAGGTATTAAAATTATTAGTTTTGGAAGTAATAAATAAAAGAAAAATACAAGTGAACTAAAGTTTCATCTTCCTAATGTGGTTGTAAACAGATATGACTCTAAAGGTGTCAAATAAAGTAGCAAAATGTGTCATTTATAGTTAAGACCTAATGAAAGGAAAGAAAACACACTTTCAAAATGTCTATTTATGGATGGTAGAACCAAAACAAAGAACATAGGTCCGATGCAGATTTTAACGATCTTGCAAACAATTTTTTGTTTTGTTTTGTTTTGTTTTTTTGTTTTTTCGAGACAGGGTTTCTCGGTGTAGCCCTGGGTGTCCTGGAACTCACTTTGTAGACCAGGTTGGCCTCGAATTCAGAAATCTGCCTGCCTCTGCCTCCCGAGTGCTGGCAATAAAGGTGTGCGCCACCACGCCCAGCTCAACAATTTTTAAAAAATAGTAAATAAAGCAAAACTACGATAATAGGTAGATTTAAGTAAATTTTTGTCTAGAAAGTCGTTGTCATTGTAGATGTGAGAGATGTGGGGAAGACTTGGGTAGATCCTGCAGTCTCTGGGCTCCAGGCAGAAAACCTGGTCCGTGCTCAGTGCTCAGTGAATGAACCCTGGCCAGCTTCAGTATGGAGAGCATGGAGCTGGCAAACCTTGCCCTTCTCTCCCCTTCCTCTGGCTTGTTAAAAACTGTGAGACTACATTCCTAAAGCTAGCCACCAATATCTATTCCTTAATTTGCCCATTTCTTCCCCCTAAGGCTGACTACCAAGGTCCAGCTACCAAACTATTGAAGTCCAGCAATCAAAACTCCCCTTTGGCTCGCCTAAATAACATGACCAATCAAATATTACCACTGCATCCTAGCCCATTCTAATATAGGCCTCCCCTTTTCCTCTTCTTAAAACTTTTACCTACAAGGTCATTTGCTGCTGTTTTTTTTCCCCAAGTCTGAAAGCAGCCAGTTTAACTTTTCTTCCCTGCTTAATAAAGGATCTTCCAGTGGGGGAAAAAAAAGGTGTCTGGGTGTGGCTTATGCCTAATTCGGGTGTCTGAGGGTACCCTTGCTGTGAGGGGGTCTTCTTCACATAAGCTCCATCTGGTAGCAATAGAAACCTCAGTGACCCTGTGGAAGTGGATTATAGGAAAGCAATCCCACAGAGCCACATTGTCTAGGCCACGATACAAAGTCTGATGCATTTTATGATGAAAGTGGGAGGAAATGAAGGGATTTAAACCAGTGGGAAGATACTCTGCTTTGTCCGTAGAAAGCCAGCAGAGTGAATAGATGGTCTGAAGGGGTAAAAAATGAAGAAGAGGTACCAGGATCCTGTAGCGTGTAAATTCTGTATTTATTAAAACTAAACCAAGCACGGTTACGATGCTCAGTGTTATCTACTTAACAGAATATAGAATTACTTGGGAAGGTTTATGAGGGATTATCTTGACTATGGTCATTGAATCGGAAGATCCAACCACTATAGGTGGAACCACAGTCTAGATACATTTAGAAATAGAACTCAGCAACAGAATTCATTCATTGTTCTCAGCTTCCAGATTTACTGATGGGGTGTATGTAACCAGCTGCTTCAAGGTCATTCATCCTTGATTACAATGCCTTGACAGTCTGTATCCATGACCTGTGATCCGGAATAAACCCTTCCTCCCTTAAACTGCCTTTGTCAGGGCATTTATCACAGAAACAGGAAATGGAACCAACGTGGGCAGACCTGAAACAGAGAAGGGATGGAAATGTGCCGAAGACTCCAGATTTGCTCATCCTGAGAGCCTAGGGAATTTGGCTGCTCCCTTGCCTTGCTGGGATGCCAACAGACCCCAGCAGATAGAGCATATAGACTGCCCTAGCATAGACATGACTCGGTGCATGTAGCAACTGATAAGCTCATGTATCTCCCGGGGAAACGAGGGCTGGTTCGCATTTATACAGTAAGAGCTTTTACTCACTAAATCATCTTGTTAGGCTATTGTTGCTGTTATTGTTGTTGTTGTTGCTGCTGCTGCTGCTATTATTCTAATTGTATTGGCGCTCATCCTTAAGAGTGCTGGCATTGTTAAAGACTATGGGGGATTTTTAAAGTTGTATCGAGATAATTTTCCACCATGACATGGTCATGTGATGAAAGAGACAAAGTAAAATGTCAGTGGCTTAGAAGTAATATTTAGCTACCAAGTTGTCAAGGGTGGCATTTTGATGGCTAGGGTCGCATTAACAGAACCTAGTATCTCTGGATCAATGAGAATCCAGACGTATCTTTATTACATGAGTTAAGTTGGGAAGACACCCACTATTCCATTATTGAGATCACAGTCCCCTGGTTGACATACTAGTCTATAATAAGCAGAACTGAGCAGCAGGACATACTCAGTTTCTTTGCTTCATGATTGCCAATGGGATGAGCTATGGAAAGCAGCTTCAAATTTCTGTACTGTGACTTCCTGGTCACGATGAATGTTCCTTTGAACTGTGATCTAGAATAGACACTTCGTTCCTTAACTTTCTTTTGTTAGATTATTTAATCATAGCAACATAATGTTGGCCAGGATGATTCTTATCTTTAAATTGGTCCTGATGAGGAGAATGAAAGCAACATCAGAGTCTGAGTAGCAGGATGGTGAGGACGACATTAACAATTGTCACAAAGAGCAGTGACACAGATATATTATACTTCCTGAGTTTTGCAGCATAAACTCTGGATTCTCTATTCTACAATTTCAGTGTGAGATGGCCATCAGAAACTTAAGTATAGATGTCACACAGGGCACTGAATCAAGGAATCTAGAGTTAAGAAAAGTGATAAAATGCAGGTGGGAGCTTGGTTATCAGTGTAAAAGTGAATCTTAGAGCTAGAAGGAGCTCAGTTCAGAAGACAATTGTAAATCCAGCTGATGTTTGTCAATTCTTATGTGCATGGCATTTATCTAAACACACTTCGAATGTATACGATGGGAGTTCACAGACTGCCTCTCTTTCTAAGACTTGCTAGGAAACCTCACAGAACTCAGCACATGGCTGTCTTTAGGGTTATGATTTGTAGAAGAAAAGGAGGCAAAACAAAGCTGACAAAGGAAAAGGTCCCAGAGGGCATCGTCTAGCAGGCGTGTCGAACCCTTTGACACTACAACATGGTGCTATCCTCTACAAAGTTTATGCTTAAAAAGATTACAACCAAGCCACAATAAATACACAAAAAGAATCACAAAAAGTTCTAAGTTCATAAATTTATATTGGCCCACGCTGATGGCTATCCATATCCTCCCCTACCAGGAAAAACAGGGGAGGGTAGCCTCTCCCAGGAGAGTGACAGAATGTGCTTAATTACCTCATCAGTGAGTTGCAAGTGAGAGAGTTTCAGTGATAGCAATGTTGGCATCCGGAGTCTAATTACTAGATATCTGGTATGGAAAGCTTTTACTGGAGCTGGGCAGGGTGGGGGCATGCATCATGCATTGGCAACTTCTTCTCCGCTTCTACGTAATATCCAGCCATGCTGTGTTCACAGCTGAGACCATGCTGTTTTCACTAATAGTATAGACACATGAGGTGGTGGGAACAGTCCCTGCATGCAAGTTCCTGAATACTGACAGGAGTCTGGAGCTAGACCCATCTATGGATGAGAGAGACTGTGTCTGGTATGTTAACTAATTTTAGTATATGTTTTAAGTAATTTGGTATGACTTCAAAAATCTCTCAATGAGATCCTATTTTTTAATTTCCCAATGAGTAAAAGGAGGAAAAACTCACTCAGCTGCCAAAAGATGAATTTAGAAATTTCTGGCAGTCAATATGGTTCTTGTGCAGAAACTTGAGGAGCTTCAGACAGGAGCATCTCCAGGAAGAACTGAGAGTAGTGGGGGGTGGGGGAAGAATCAAGCCTTGGGAAAACCCACATTTAATGATAAGGAAAAAAATCTCTTACACATGCTTACCTCTGCACCTCCCCCACTTTGTTTGTGTGTTTGTTAGTTTCTTTTTTTTTTTTTTTTTCCTTGTGACAGGGTTTCTCTGAGTGGCCTTGGGAATCCTGGAACTTGCTCTGTGAACCAGACTGGCCTCAAACTAACAGAGATCCACCTGCCTCTGCTTCCCAAGTGCTGGGACTTCTCCTAAGTGGCACGGTGGCATTTCTCCCCTGGGATGTTTCTCTCCGTACCTCTGTTGCAATCTGCCTCTTACTAGTTTTAAGTTTTATTTTATTTGCATCTGCATCACTCTCCATGCTGCCAGCTGCTGGAAGGCTGAATGAGCATCTTTCTCCATGCTCTAGCATCAGCACCTAACTCAGTCTCCAAAGTACAGCAGTTGCTCAAGAAATGCAAGAGCCAGGAAGAGGAGCAGAGGAGGAGATAGAGAGGAGAAAAGGAAGAAGGGAAACAAAGAGAAAGGGAGGAGAAAATTCAATTGAGGAAAAGTAAAATAAGGCAAAAAAAAAAATGTTTTTGGCGAATGTATATAAACATTCCTGCAACGTAAGTCACCCATGAGCTCCTAGGATTGGAAAGTTTTAAATCTTAGGAGTGTGCATATTTAATTTGCCTTTGTCTATCATGTGCTATACAAATGACTCCATAAATCCTGCTTTGCATTTACACAGGTACCTGAAAACAGGTGTGTGTAGTAGCCTCAATAATGTTTTATTCCTCGTTCCACTGAAGTCTGTCGTGGCCTAACTAAAACTCAACATTTCCTAAAAGGAAAATGAGAAAAACATTTTAAGGGAACAATATGTTTATTTTTGATAAAATCTTTATTTTTTAATGTTTTTTTCATATCGAATTTTGTTTTTAAATTTGCGGAAGGAAATAGGTATGGAAATCTTGAGAATTTAATATTATAAATCTGCAATGGTCTTATTTCAATAATACATGATTGTTAACTATACTAGGAGGAGTAATGTGTATGTAAGCTGATTTTCAACCATTCAGTATCAAACTTTTCATGAGAATCCAGATGAACTGTGGGTGAGAGTATTCACCAGGACGTGTCTAGAAAACGTGGCAGAGTTGTTGAGACCAGGCATCTGGCCAGGGTGGGGAGGCCCTCCACTATTTGGTCCATATTAAGTGGTACATAATAGACTCTTCCTCAGGCTGCAGTGAATGAGACCCCGTGGAAAGCTGGCAGAGTCAGCCAACCACAGCTCCACAGATGTTTCCTGCCTTCTGCACCACATGCGGCCTGCACTGAAGCCTCTGTGTTTTCTTGTAAATGCATCTGCTGTGGTTCAATCCTGTTCCAGGGTCAATTTCTTCATCATTAAAAATGAAGCCATGAAGGATTTGTTAGAGGAAACATGGAACATAATTTAATGACTATATATGTCTCTATTGCTGGATTTTTTTTGTTTGGTTTTATTTTTGAGACTTTGTTCTTATTATGGATAAATTGATTTCACCTAACTGGCAGGAAGACAGAAACTAGAACAGTCTCTAGGAAAATGGGATGGATTTTTTTATCCATCCCTTGCTAGGCTTAAGTTATAAACTTAGGAAACATGTGCCCGACATCTGCTGTCACACTAAACTTCCTGTTCATTTTAGAGAATTTGCCCTATCTGAGGTCTCATTACTTGTTTACTCTCCATTGTTGGAGAGTGTAAACAAAGTCAGGGCTTCCTCAGATTAGCACTCTGCTACTGCAGCATGAGCAACAGCTTCTGACTTCCCAAAGTACTATAACTAATTCACTTAAAAATCAGAAAGAAATTTAAGGTACAAACACCAAGACCAAGGCAACTTATAAAATGAAGAATTTAATTAGGCTTACCAGTTAAGGGGATGGAGAAATTAAGGCAATCACAACAAGAATAGCTGAGAGCTCATATCAAAATCACAAGCAGGAAGCAGGGAATAACCCCACCTCCTACAAAGTCACACCTCCTTATCCTTCCCATACAGTTCCACCAACTAGGGAACAAGTCAAGCATATGAGCCTAGAATGAGTAGCCATTGTCATCAAACCTCCACAGGCTCAGTCACAACCTCATCCAACTACTGAAAAAGATTGGGTTCTACCTGCTTTGGAAAGCATACACTGCCACATCATAGTCCTTGTCTATGTTATGTATTTCCTACTGGCCAAACATGCTTTCATAGAGTGTAACTGCCATTTTTCTGTTCTACATTCTCAATAATATTAAAGAATATATTTTATTACATATATTAAGTTCTGTCATAGTCAGGATATGGGTGCCCTGGGTCATGATGCCATTTTAAAATCCCTCTTTGTGAAAGGAGCTCTCTTCTTTACCTCTATGCTTATTTAGAGTAATTCTAAGCCCTCACCTTTGATAGAGTCTTTCAGTTTCCTCAAAAACTGAGTTTAATACTTGCCATGGCCTTTGTGGCTGAGAAGGCTACTGTTTATTCATTCTATGTTAAATATACAGGAAAGACAGAGGAAGGCTTGCATTAGGTATTTTAAGCTCCATTAGTTATAAGAGGGCTTGGACCTCAAATTTGGTCCATGGATAATCTAGGAGATATATATTCTTAATTTTGTACTTCTTAGTTTTAAAAACAGAGATCTTTCACATAAAGCTCAATATTTCAGTCTCTTTTTTTTCTAAAAAGAGACTAATCAGAGTGTTCTCACACTTTACCAGCACTCTCGGGCTAGTTTTTCTCACCGTCTTTAAGACTATGCAGCCACTCCTCTGGCCATCTTCTTTGTGACTTTTCCCAGGCTAAACTCTATCATCTACTCCTGTCACAACCAGACATCTTTGTCATTCCCATGACCTTGAGACCTTAACTGGAAGGCTCAAATTTCAGTTCATAGCCCCCTAAAATTTCTGAGGCTACAATATTCTTTCTCCTCCCAGATCCCTGACTTCATTGGCTCAGGGTAGTTGACTAGGTTTCCAGTATTAGGCATGATTTCTCTTCTTTTTAATAGTCTTGAATATCCCGCATAACCCAGCTGTTCCACTATTTGGCATAAGCCGTTGCATTTATTATTTAAAACAGAAAGAAAAAGTATAGCTATGCAAAAGAACTGAGAAGGAAATTAAGAGGAAGAGGGGGGTCTACACAGTTCTTCCTTTCATTGTTCTGTTGCTTGTTAGACATGGCTTCCAACTCCAGGTCTCTTGGAACTGGAGGGTTGTTGTTTTCTAGTCATAAAAAGCAAATCTCATAGATTATATAATATGATGTAAACATGTACCAAGGATCATATTTATTGGAATCATGTTTGTCTGCAGCAAGGACTCTGAAGCCCAAAGTAAGTGAATTTGAAGGATGCAATACCTGCCGCTAAAAAGACAGCACACATGCACTTTGCACGCTCACAGTTCCTTAGCACATTTTAAGAGGAGCTAATGATTCTTTCTCAAGGATGCTCATTTTGGCCTCTTTAGCTGTGAAAATCAGAGGAAAATGCTTTGCAGTGTAGCAACCTGATTTATTTTTACCTTTCACTGAAAGAGAATTGTCAGACCCGGTGCAGGCCCTACTGACAGAAAAGTGAGGAACATTTTCTCCTCCATAAAGAAAATGTCTGTAGGATGTCCATCACCAGTCTGTGAGGCAACCAAAATGGTGACACAGGGATCCAGAAAGGAAAACAATAACAAAGCAGACAACATCCTGTTTCCTTTTTTCAGAATTTAAGTTTATATTTTATGTGTGTGTGTGTGTGTGTGTGTGTACAAGCACAAGTGTGTGCAGCTGCCCACTGAGGCCAAAAGAGGTCAGAGTCCCTGTAATTGGAGTTGCACGTGGTTGTAGGCCTCTGAATTTGGGTGCTGGGAGCTGGATCCCAGTCCCAGAAAAGAACAGCAAGTGCTCTTAACCACTGAGAGTCTCTCCAGTCCTTCCTGATTTCTTCAGTCGTCTAAACACAGCCGTGCACAGCATTCATTTATTACTGAGGGTGATTCACTGATCGTCCCATAAAAGCAGAAAGTTACCTGTTTCCTCCTGACTCATAACCTTCACTCTGTTGTTTTAAGATTCACTCCCTACTCCGCATCATAAGCATGCAATTTAAGCTACCAGGAGGACAAGTAGTTAACTAGAAATAAAGCTTCTTAAACATATTTCATCATGAGTATTTCTGGGACATATGTTAACAAACACAATGAAAGGTCAAGAGGCCACAGTAGGTACTCAAGATACCCATAAATAAATAGATTCAGAACAGGTACTTCTTACCAGTGAGTAGGTGGCAAGTGTAAGTAAGCACTTCTTCCAGGCCTCCAAGCATGAGACTATCAGTGATACCTACAATGACCCAGGCGCAGTGTCTGTGACTTTCTGCTTTCCGTGAACCTCCCCCCACCCAGGCAACCATTAGTACTTAGTGCCTTCTACGTGGGATTTGAGGTTTAAATGGTAAACAATGAACATGTAATATAGCTCATTAAATATATTTATTTGTTTTTACCTTACTACAGTCATCTGAATACTCTTGAAAATATCTCCTCTTGCTTCCGAAAATAGCCTTCAAATCTCACTTGAGATAAAGGTAAGTTAGTGAGGAGATTCGGAAGTCTTCCATACACTTCAAGGCTCCTTAAAGAGCCTTAGTACCAGGAACCACGGAGCAGTTGCAGTGTATGCAAGCCTTTGTTTGTCTTCGTTAGCTTTCCCCTGTTTAAGAACAGATGCACCGGCTGAATTATCAAAAGAAACAGGGGGAAAGGGAAAAATGGTAACAACACCTGAAGTTACTATGTAATGGCATAAGAAACACCAAGCTTTGACCTGCCTTACCTACAGCCCATTCTCATTTCCCCTCTATGCTCTACTGCTCAGGATCTGGGCAGGGACTGAAGCTGAAAAGCTGCTGCCTGTCTAACCTCGGATGATGAATGGTATCATCTTGAAATGGACTATGCTCTAGGTCCAAACCCAACCTATCCCTTCTTTTTGCCAGAACCAATTTTACCTTAAATATCTTTAAGGAAGCGTATCAACACCAGAAAGGCAACCTGGTAAAGAAGAAAGCAACCCATCTCATGATCAGGGAGAAAGAGTGCACTCCCTCAGTGAACTGAAGACATCAGAGGGCCAAGCTGGAAAACAGGCAAGGGGGCCTTTGGGGAAGCAATCCGTATCTATATTATAAGACTATAAAAAATTATCCTGATCACTAGGACTATTACAGGCAAAATTTCTAGACAGACAAATTTCAAAAAAAATGACCAGAATATGAGATTTTTATGCAAATCTATTTTCACATAAAGATTATGGGAATAACTCTTCTAATACAGAACAAATATTTCAATGAATAGAACATTCACACATATATACATATTTAAGTGTGTGTTATATCTGTTTCTCTGCCTTTCTGTCTGTCAATCTGTCTGTCTTCCGGCAACCTAGGCACCTGCACACACAGGTGTTTCTACACACACACACACACACACACACACACATGCACACACATTTGCGCCATACAGACAAATAGTTAACTTTCCACCTTCCTTTTTATAACTATGTGGTACATCTTTTCTTCAACAGGGGAAATATATATGTGAGCACTTGCCCACCTCTGCTTGTACATACACTTACATATGTATATATGTCTGTGTATGTATGTAAAAGCACCAGTCTGAGGTTAGAAGATGTGTGTGTGTGTGTGTGTGTGTGTGTGTGTGTGTGTGTGTGTGTGTGTGTGTGAGAGA
>NC_034601.1:45396937-45415489 GCF_900095145.1 Mus pahari | reverse complement strand
GAGAGAGAGAGAGAGAGAGAGAGAGAGAGAGAGAGAGAGAGAGAGAGAGAGCCTACAGACTGCTTGGAATGTGAAATTCAGACCTCTGTTAGAGATCTGAAGCCTTTGTGCAGAAAGCATTTGCTCCCGTCTCACCTAAGCTGTACTGAAAATAACTATTTTATTGACAAATAATAACTATGTACTTATGGAACCTGATACCATATTTTATGCATGTTTACATTGTAGAATAATTAAATTAGACTGGTTATTAGACTCATTACCTTTTAAACTCATTTCTTTATTGGTGATGGATATTTAAAGTCTACTCTAGTGGGAATTTTGAAACCCATGAATTAGCTACACTCACTGTGCCATACAAGAGCTATTGAATGCTTACTGCCATCTAGCTGAAGAGTCTGACCTTAGAGGTACGGGATTTACCGAGCAAATGCAATCCCCTCATGATGCTGGTTGAATTGTTTTCTCTGTGATGCTGCCATGTCTTGGATAACACAGAACTTTACAGCAGGGATTGCTTGTTTGTTTGTTTGTTTGTTTGTTTTAGTTATTCACTTTACATCTTGCTCACTGTCCCCCTCCTGGTCACCCCCTCCCACAATCCTTCCCCCCTTCCACTCTTCCCTTTCTCCTCTGAGCGGGTGGGAGTTTTATCCTGTTGAGGATCGGTCCACAGAGAGGAATGGATAAACCAGAGGTTACTTCTCATTTCCTCAAACTCTAACTAGCACTTAGTACTGTTCCCACGACAAATGTCAGCATCTGCCACTCGTTTACAAACAGGATCCACAACGTTCTAGTAAGAAAATCACAGAAAGGTTTATATCACATTAATGTTGTCACTTAAATTTCAAAATATTAAGCATGTACATCAGTACTTCAAAGTCATAGTTCTTGTTAATACTTGCAGCTAGGACATGTGGTTTAGTGTTGGAATAAAGCAGCACAAATTTGCCTTGAAAGAATTAGTTTGACATGTTTCTTTTCTTATTGTTTGATCCCCTTGAAATTATGTAAAGGATCTAGAAGCTTCACCCTACTTTCAAATAAGACTAAGATACATAAAACATTGAGAGCCCGGTATAATTTTGGATATATTTGGGCTGTCAAGTCTCTTTAGATGCTTTACTGAATTTCCACAGGCCCGTGGGCACCTCTATCCAAGCTCTACCACTAGATGCCATAGATTCTTGTTTACTCCTCTAATTGGTTATTAGAATAGGAACTGGAATGAAAGATACACACATAAAAAGAATTTTGTTGATGAAAAAAATGACAGAAGAAACTGGATCTTTAAGGTAGACAACAAACTAGGAGGCAGAGCCAGGAAGTGGCCACAGCTTTTACCCTCATCAACACCATTCAAAGGACTGAATTCTCATAAGTTAGTTCAGGAACCCTTACAGTTACAATAGAATATAGAATCTTCATATTTCCCCAATATACAATTGTTCTCTTATTATATTTAACAAGTTTGTATTTCATCAGAAGTGTCAACATATGTATACAAATATATGCACACAACGATACATATGGGAATTCATCCCTCAGTATCCACAGACACCTGGGAGAGACAATCCAACCCATTGATGCTCATGTCCATTGTAGAAATGACGGAGTATTTGTTGGTAAGGCTTGTTGACTACAGTTGAAGCTTCCTCCTCCCACCTTAGGGACTTGATGTTATAAACTAGCTTATTTAAAGCAGTCAAAATTAAAACACTTTGAGAAATTAAATGAAAAAGATACATTTGTGAAGAGACTAAATGTTTATTTCCTCTTTAAAGGAGAGGAATAGGCTTTGTTCAAAGGAGCAAAGGCACACTAACATTGGAAGTTTGTTCAGAACGTTGTTTACTTTTTATTAGTTGATTGCTGTTTATTAGTTTTCAAATTACAAGTTCTGTTGCTGGGAAAGCTGATTTACTTTACAAAAGTATAGTCTTTTCCCCCATCCATTAAACCTACCATAATATTCATTACAACATTGTACATATAGAAGGTATTCTTAAGCTGAAATGGGCTGCTGGTTTGCTGTGTGTACCCACTTTTCATCACCAGTAAACTGACACAGGAATAAATGATAAGCATAGAAAACTCCAAGTAGCATGTTTAATATTTCATATTCATCCCAATATAACAAAAGGTACAAGATTCACCAGCATTAACTGATGCTTCATGACTCCTACCTTTAGCTTCAAATTATCTTTTCTTCAGGAAGGCATTTCATTAGTTTAGTGTTTTTTGAGATGTTTGAATCCTATTTTTACAATAAATTCTGCTACTTACAAAACTCACTGTCTTTGAATACCACTATAGATAAGTTAACCTACAGTTAAATTATACACTGCTAAGTGAACAGTGTCCTGAACCAGAAACCCCACGCTTTGGGCTGTAATGCTAACTACATTACAACATGCTAACTACATGACAGCAGTTGCACTATCACGTCTGTGATAAAAAGTTCGCTTTCCTAAAGTTCTCCCGTTCTATGAAGCTGTGAAGTCAGGAGGAAAAGAAGAAGTCTGACATCAGCGTGACTGTATCCGACTGTTGTCCGACCTGGAATAGCTGCAGCATTACTGCCGTCTTCTTGAAGAGAACTACTTCAAAGTCGAATTTGATATCAAATGGCACGATGTGTTCTCTGAAACCCCAGATTCCAAGCAGCCAAACACATTCCTGAAGCAATGTTCCTTGCTGCATAATTCAGCTAACCAGAGCAGAAGACCAAAAAGCACCAGTCTGTCCACAGGCACAGTGATTTTTGAAAGCAGAAAAGTTAAAAGGGATTCATAGGAAATAAAGTCATATTTTTTAACCTATGAGATAGTAAAGAGCACACATGTTTGAAAAATCATGCATATGCTTCTTGAACATAGGCACATGTGAAGAAACTGGGATGTTAGATTTATATGCATACAGTTATATGACCTACTTTAGTGAAATTCAAGCCTAGGGAAGAAGGAAGCATAGTAATCTGAAAAGGTTATCATTACTTATAAACCTATCCTGTATTGTTTTCTGTTTGAGATTGTGTGTGTGTGTGTGTGTGTGTGTGTGTGTGTGTGTGTGTGTGTACAAGAGCATTCATACATGCTTATATGAATGTGCTTCTCTGTGCAAGTAATATAGAGGATGGAGGTTAGAATTGGGTGTTTTGCTCAATCTCCAGATAATTGATTGAAATTTTCCTGAATGCATATAATGCATTTTGATCAAATCTTTCCCCACCTCTTCCCTCCAGCTCCTTCCTGTATCCTCTCACCTCCCTCAATATTTCCCTTCCAATTCCATGTACTGTTTTGTAAAGAGTTCATTTGTAGCTATGTATATGTGAATGGGTGGAGAACCATAGTGGACCTTGGGTAACCTTTCAAGGACTGCATATCTGAATAAAACTCCCTTTTTTCCCCAGCAGCAGCAAGTGGCCAATAGCTCCCTGGCTAATGGTAGAGCTGAGGAGCACCCCCTTCATCAATGCTGGGAATGTGGCTTTATCTTGAATAGGTCTTGCAGCCCAGGGTCTTGAAATATAGATGGAAATCAAAACACTATTATTGTATCCATCACATGAGCATGTAATCCAGCTAAGGGTCTGAGGGTATACACACACACACACACACACACACACCAATACAACACAGCCAGAGTCAGCATCTTCCCTCCTCAGCAGAGTAAAATAATTTGATATTTCTCAAATTTATGAATGTATAAACATCAAGTTGGGAGTTTAAGTTTTTATTCTCACAAGCTACCACTAGAGATTACGATTTAGGAAACCTGTGTTAAGGCTAGCTTGTCATAGAAACCAGATGCTCTGTTTAGGAAGTGCCATATGAATTATTTGGTTGAGAGAGGGGATAGTTGTGAATCATTTGCATTGTTAGGCTGTCTGTCCTCTTTCACCTCAATATCATCCATTTTTTGGTGGACTTCTAATTAATTCCTGGGTATCATCTACAAGTTCTATTTCTACAAAGTCACCATCACATGCAAATGTACTAGGAGAGGAAAAAAAAACATATACCACAACCAAATTTTCCTCTTTGTCTCATCCCTTTATCTACAAGAAACACCTCATAAGGCTCTTGAATTCTAAGAGAGTTCACCAAAAACTAACTTAAGATTGACAGATTTCAAGCTGAGCAATAGTAATAAAATCCATATGGTATTGGCATAAAAACAGACAAGTTGGTTAATGGAATTGAATCCAGGACCCAGAAGTAAACCCATACATATGGACAATTGATTTTTTTTAAAATAGAAGCCCAAATTATACAATAGTAAAAAGAAAACATCTTCTTCTACAAATGGTTCTGGCTTAACAGGATGTCTGCATGCAGAAGAATGCAAATAGATCCACATCTATCACCCTGCACAAAACTCACGTCCAAGTGTTTCAAAGACCTCAACCTAAAACAAGATACACTAAATCTGATAAGGAGAGAAAGTGGAGAATAGCCTTGAACACATAGACCCTAATAGGTCAAGCATTAGGGTCCAAAATTAATAAATGGAACCTCATGAAACCAAAAGCTTCTGTAAGGCAAAGGATGCTGTCAAAAGGACAAAACATGAGCTTACTTACAGAATGGGAAAAGATCTTCACCAACCCTACATCTGACTGAGGGCTAGTATCCAAAATATGTAAAGAACTCAAGAAAGTAAACAGTAACAGACCAAATAATCCAATTAATAAATGAAGTACAGAGCTAAAAAGAACTGTGAACAGAAGAAGCTCGCACGACTGAAAAACACTTAAAGAAATGTTCAACATCCTTAGACATCAAAATGACACTGAGATTCCATATTACACATGTCAGAAAAGTTAGGATCAAAAAATAAATGGTAGCTCATCCTGGTGAGGATGTGGAACATGGGGAACCCTTCTCCATTATGGATGGGAGTGCAAACTGGTACAGCTATTTTCTCAGAAAATTGGTAATATTTCTAACTTAAGACCAATCTATACCACTACTGTAAATATATCCAAAAGATATTCATTGTACCACAAGGACACTTGCTCAACTATGTTCATTGCAACTTTACTCATTATAGCAAGAAACTGGAAGCAACCTGGATATCCTTCAACTGAAGAATGGATAAAGAAAAAGAAGGACATTAATCATTGGACTATTACTCAGCTTTTAAAAACAAGGACATCATGAAGTTTGCAGGCAAATGGATGGAACTAGAAAATATCCTGAGTGAGGTAAGCTAGACCAGGAAAGACAAACATTGTATTACTCATGTATTAGTAGATATTAGCCATAAAGTACAGGATAACTATGTGTCTTAGGATTTCTTTGCTGTGAAGAAATACCATGACCAAGGCAATGCTTATAAAGGAAAACATTTAATTGGAGCCGGCTTATAGCTTCTGAGGTTTAGTCCATTATCACCATGGTAGGAAGCATAGCACCCTGCAGGCAGACTTCGTGCTATAGGAGCCAAGAGTTGTCCGTCTTGACCCAAAAGCAGCCAGGAGAAAGTTACCTTTTGAAAGCAGCCAAGAGGAGGGTCTTCTTTCTACATTGGTCAGAGCTTGAGCACTAGGAGCATGCAGGGTATAGACCTAGGCCTTCTATACATCTGTAATGGATGTGCAACCTTATCTTCATGTGGCTTCCCCACTAGCAGGAGCAGGGACTGTCTCTAACTCTGCTGCCTGCCTTTCTTATAACTGAGCTGTTTTGTCTAGCTCCAATGGATGTTTTACCTAGTCCCACTGGAACTTGATATACCAAGGTGGGTTGATATCCCTGGGAGGCCTCCCCTTCTCTGAAGAAAAATGGAGGGGTGGAAGGAGGGGAGGGAAGTGGGTGAAACTGGGAGGAAAGGAGGGATGGAATGTTTTGATGGGGGTAAATAATAATAATAATAATAATAATAATAATAATAATAATAATAAAAAAAATTGACAGAGAATGGGTAGAATACATTTCACTTGACAGTATCTAAATCCAAGGAAAAGTTCATGGGACTCTTACGGCCTTCAGAAAGATTCTATTTTAGATACATCTAGGAGGTAAGGATTTCTTTTCTTCTTCCTCATGAATGTCTTGCACAAATATACTTAGAAGAGCCTTGCCATATGCCCCCACCTCCTCATCAGATGACTAGATAGTCCATTCCTAGAGTCTGCTTTCCAAAGTCTAAACTCTGACATTAATGACCATTGTGTCTGAAGTCTTTGCACAGATTTGATTAAATAATTTCTCAATAGGCTGAAAACCTGAAAACTCTTTGAGAAACCCTGCCTAATCCTTTCTCATTTAAACTCTCCTTTCTTAGGTCCATTTAACATAGTAGACCATGAAAACCAGAATCACTGGCTTAGGTCTATTTTATTATTGTTGTTTGTTTCAGAAAACAAGAGCATTATGTTAATGATAAGCCCTCGGGAGCTAATGAGGCAGAGGCCTCACTGTTAGGGTTCAATGACTGTGCTCTTGAAGGGCCAGGGTCAAGGAATGCCACAAATATCACACCATGAAGCAGATCTAAGCAAAGGCTGCCTAGGAGCAGGGACAAGAGAGATAGAGACAAACAGAGACAGAGAGACAGACAAGAGAGAGACAAACAGATCGAGAAACAGAGAGCAAGAGACAGAAAGGGGATAGAGCAGGCCTTGATGGTGGTGACCTTTTAAAGAATACGTGTGTCATTTTAGGCAGCTGGTGATGGCATAGCTTAGTCACTGAAGGAAGGCTGGGGCTAACGCCTTCTATTTCCACAACTTACTCCTTCAGACTAGATAATGCTCCAAAATCAGCTGAGACAAAAATGCAAACATTTCTCAAATTTGGGCCAAGTGGTGAAAATAATGTAGCGGATTAAAAATGACTTTGGGATGTCATATATCCAATTGACATTCACAAGGAGTGTCTGATAAATGCAAGTAAAGAAAGACCCTAAACATCCTCAGGGACAGTGACCTCTTAGCTGCCAGAGGAGAGTGCGATCTCAACACATTGTCATCCTCACCAGCGGTGTTTTGTGGCACTTGCATGCTCACACAGAAGGGAAATAATGCAAGTAGTTTACATTGACATCCAGTCATGTTGAGTCCACTTAATGGGAAGAGTGCTGTAAGCAAATAAACAACATTAATCAAGTATGTATGTTGAGGAATAAGTGCACCACAGAATATTGCAACTAGAAAGTTTTTCAGTCAAATGCGATTAGGTTGAAAATAAGCCTTTTCTCACACTAGTAATGTAGGCAAAAATCTTAATAGTAATAGACTATTGACAGTTCTGTGATAGGCTGTATGAAGTGCTTTAACCATTAAGAATGGTTCAGCTGGCTAAAGTCAGTTCTCTTTTGGTTAAATAATTTGTGTAAGTATTTAAATGAAACTTCAAGTTAGGAAGTACAAAATACAATGTTTGGAATTCACTATGATTCTGCCTTCTAATTTGCTGCATAATTCCTTTGCTATTTTCTTTCAGTAGGTTTTATATTGTTAAGACATGTGAAATAATTTCCCCTCCAAAAACAAAGAAAAAACTCAAAAAAAAAAGAACCCTAGATATCTTGTTTTAACCAATTTAAGGAGGATATATGACAGTAATTTATGTAGAGAGTCCAAACAGGCTGGATGCCAGAATACAAAGAAATTTAGGACATCTGAAAAAAAAAAAACCAATATGCTTCTGTTGTTCCTGTTAGTTCCTCTACCACTTTATTCCTGTTGTTTGTCTTTATATTACTCTAAGAAAAGAGCTGCGGTAATCAACCGAAAAGGGGGAAGGCTCGTTCTCGCCTCTCCTTTCTGAGATTTCTGACCATGATGCTTACTGCGCTACTCCCCCCACCACCACCACCACCATTTGTCTGTTTGGTGTGTGTGTGTGTGTGTGTGTGTGTGTGTGTGTGTGAGAGAGAGAGAGAGAGAGAGAGAGAGAGAGAGAGAGAGAGAGGATCCACTTACCCTACAAGTATAATAAATAGATCTTTGATATGTCCTGCCTTTTACTTTACTTGCCTGGTTGGAGACTATGCCTTTTGTCCATCACTCTTAGAAGACACAGAAGATTCAAACTGAAGAGCTATCTAAAATAAACAGCATCTCAAACACACACACACACACACACACACACACACACACACATGTTGAGTGCACATTCACCAATCCCTCTTCCTTTAGATCTCATGCCACTTCTTTCTTCCTGATCCTTTCTCATGCTGCTTCAGTCTTTTGACTTCCACTTTCAAATGTTGGGCTCTTTTTAAATATTGGTAATTTTATTTATTTACATTTCAAATGTTATCCTCCTTCCCAGTTTGTCCTCCACAAATCCTCTATCCCTTCCTCCTCTTTTCTGCTCCTATGAGGAAGCCACCCACCACTTTCACTTCACCACCTTAGAATTCCCTTATGCTGGGTCATCGAGCCTCCCCAGAACCAAGGGTCTTTCCTCCCATTGATGTCAGATAAGGCCATTCTCTGCTACATATGCAGCTGGAGCCAAGGGTCCCTCCATGTGTACTCTTTAGTTGGGGGTTTAGTCCTGGGAAACCTGGGGGTGGGGGATCTGGTGTGTTGATATTGGTTTTCTTCCTATGGGGTTGCAAACCCCTTCTGCTTCTTCACTCCTTTCTCTAACTCCCCCATTGGCGTCAAAAGCAAAGATATTTAGAAGAATTTCAATCCTACAAACCCTTAAAGTATCTACTTTTTTTTAATTGCGAAAGCAGACAGTAGTGGCACACATCTTTCATCCTAGCACTTTGGAGGTAGAGTCAGGCAGATTGAGTTTGAGGACCCTGGCTACACAGAAACCCTACCTTGGAAAAAAAATTGAAAAAAAAAATTGTTCCTTATGTTCTGAAATGCAGATATCCTTGTGTAAAACTGGATACATACATTTTTTAAGTGCATGTTAAAGCCTAATTCGTGTGGAGTTTGTCTTAGCTTGTTCCATTTGTATGTAATTTTCCCTTTAATAAGTTCATATATTTCTTATCCTGTATCATAAAAGACTGTTTAATAGTTTAGCCTTTTGGCTTTAGATAAATATAAAGCACACAACAATTGAAGAATTTACTAAAATACCACTCAAAGACACAAAAATAGCAAAAACTACACAACTGTAGATAGTAAGAGATAAATGTATTACAGGTGACAAATCTATGCTAGTTTCTTTTTAAACTATCAAATGGATCAGTTCACTCTTTTATTATTCATAGTGACATTTACAATGTGTTATTTTTGCAAAGTTGCCCTGGAATGGACGAAAAGAATCAACCAGTGAAGTCAAGGTAGGGGTGTGATGATGGTCTCCCATAGTATAAACTGCCTTGTCAATCAATACCTGAGCATCCTGCCCTGCCTTCTTTCTTTTAGTGCTGAATTAATTCAGTAGAATTAATTAATTAATTAATTAATTAATTAATTCAATTAATTAATTAATTAATTCAGTAGAATTAATTCAGAGGATCTACACTGTTGACTCTATGGACTCATCCTGGAATGATATTCCCATGTATTTTCCAGTATAAAGGTAGATATATGACCCATAAATGTTGTCTGAGCTTCAAGCATCAAAAGTGAATACTTGTTACAGAGAAGGATCCAGTTAAAATTTCAGATAAGAACCAAAGAGATCCCAATGGTAAATGAGAAGAGTATACATCAATGGCTGCACACGGCTAAAATACCTAATCTTTCTGGTAGATATTCCTCAGTATGTAACATCAGTTTTGTTTAATTTTCATAGGTCTCCATTTAGTTCAAGAGCTTTACAGACAATCAACAAGTTTATAGGTAGTTTATAGGACAATCAGGTTCATAGGTAGAACCTGACCAACTTAAGGCAGCAGATACCCATTCCATCATTCATGCCAAGGCTCTCTAATCAGGGTACAGGATCACTGTGTTGAGTGATTTTTTTTTTTTTTTTTACCCACCCTGCACATGTCTTCAGCAGACAGAATTAAAGGAAGAAAAAAAAAATCAATACATGTCACTTAGCTGAGAATTGATAGTTTACAATAAAAAGATGAAAAGGTACGCTTGTTGTCCTAGCTGCTTCTGGTACTCATTGCCACCAAAGGAGAACACATCTAAAGACTAAACTAAGACAAAAAGCAGGACAGAGCTGCAAAGATTCTGACCAAGTAGAGTCATACGCCACCACTGATTGTGCAGTAAGCCAGTCGGTTTTTTGTCCCTCTGAGACTCAGATTTAAATATCCATCTAATTACCTCCAGAGGATATTGAAAAATGACTAAAATTCAGATTATCTAATAGATTTTTGGAAAAATTTGAAGGTCATTTATACGTAAGTATACCATTGAATAGAGATAGACAAGAGGTGAGCAAAGAAATAAATGAGAACACAGGAAATCAAAGGAGTCCACATATAGGGGCTGGCTAGCTGACAGGAGGATCAAAGAAGAAATAGAAAGAAGATAATTCAGGTAGATAGATAGTCTCCTTAGTAATTCGATCACTGTGTTTTGAAGGTAGAAGCATAGTAACTACTAGAGACACCAGGCAGGAAGAGGAAAACCTAAGAAAGAAGTCTAAAACTAAGAACAATTTGTGCTAGGTTCATTGAGCATATGTCTGCAAGGATGTACTGGAAACAGTCTGTGCTTTACATTTTAGTTTCCTTCATGTATCTGGAATACAGGGAAACTAGACTATAGGCGTTCACAGCCAGTAGTGGCAGAGCAGAGAGGCAAACTGAGTGTGCTGACCAAGGTCATAGCCACATGGCTCTGCTTTTCATCTGACACAATAACACCACAGGCAATTCATATCGTGGTATGTGTAACTTTGTTGGAGGAGGTATGTCAGTAGTGGGTGGGCTTGGAGGTCTCAGAAGCTCGAGTCACACCTAGTGTGGTGTTCCTGCTACCTTCAGACTCAGATGTAGAAGTTTCAGCTCCTTCTCCAGCACCATGTCTGCCTGCATGCCACCATACTTCCCACTGGGATGCTAATGAACTAAACCTCACAAACTGTAAGCCAGTCCTAATTAAATGGTTTCCTTTAAAAGGATTTCTATGTTTTCCGGGTGTCTTTTCACAGAAATAGAAATCCTAAGACAGCAGAGAAAGCCAAATGTCAGGAAATACAGCAATACAGGAAATACAAAGCAACTGGTGAAGATTCAAACGTTTTATTAATTTTTAAATAATTTTTATTTTTTGTGAATATAATATTCTCCTTTTATTTCCTTCCCCCAACCCTCTGCAATCATACACATTATCATACATATATATGAAATTTTTATATACATACATATATAAATGATAAAACACACACAAGGACACACACATACAGACACACACACACACACACACACACATCCAGACATCTCTCACAAGGACCAAGGTCTGATCAAATAAGTAAACACCAGTGTATTTTACTCTTATAAGTGTAAAATTAATTGTGTAGTTAAACAATGGAATTTCACTACATTTAAGAACAATGAGATAACTAACACACTCAGTTATATACCATATCAGAAGAATTTCTATTCTGATATTACCTACTCTAATAACATCGCTGCATATGGTCCATGCTGTGGAAAGCAGTTTAACCTGTGGTTTAAATAAGCATTGCATAAGCTAATTACAGAGAGTACACATTTGATTACATACCATGAAACAACGCTTAGCTGAAATGTAATCGGAAGAAATAGCTACACTGGCTCCTGCGGTTTTCACTGTGTCTAATGATTCTCACAGGTTTCATATCAACACTTTCCCATCAGTGGCCAATAATACGTGGATTACCATTGGTTTAGTGATGAGTCAATTGCCATGCAAAGCCACTGGCTGTTACAAACACAGAGGCAGGACTCTCATTACAGAGACCCAGAATCCAGTCCATAGACCGCTTGCCCTGCTGTTCGAAGACCTAATAAGATGAAGCTTATTGCTGATATTCCAACGCTTTCAGCAAAATCCTAAGAAAGCATGTTGAGAAGTTAGATTTGTGAATCTGGTTGGGAAACTAAGCAGATGTGGATGGTGATGTACTTCCAAAAGATTCTTTCTGAGATTTCCAGTGCTTTTCCTGATTCAGTATTCTACAACAGAATACTTGAGAATGTAGCATTGCCTGGACCCACCACTTTTTGGTAGAGCCATTTCCTCTGATATTTTAAAAAGACTGGAGCCTGGGGGGATTGATTGTATAAGGTAATCAGAAACTACCGTGTATGTTTATAGTTTTGCTTATCCTTTTTGATACATTGATTAGCCACCTGCCTGAAATGATGCCAAGCACAGCAGTGCTGTGTCCCAGATATGATGCTTATGTACAATCTCTTTCCTGACAGCCCTGGTTCAACCATTTTCTTTTCCTGAAACATAAACAAACATAAAAAATCAACAACAACGAAATGTATCTCCATGAAAATGGGTGTCATACTGAGATATAGTTATAACCTGGAAACCATGTACATTTTCACAAGAAGAATACGTTTGAAACTTAATTCTGCAACCAAGGTCACAGTCTTAATTCCCACTTTCTTCTGTCTGTGCCTTGGCATCCAAAGGGGTGTGCACACTTACATTTGATCTATATTTGATCAAACATTTTCATCTACTCCCAGAACAATAAATATGTATTTCTTGATAATTTTCCAGCTTCTACCGCAAGTATAGGCCTCTACTACCCTGAAAATCTGAATGTTCAGTGGCCTCACCACTGTCTCCACTTGTATTCTGCTCCACATTTCGAACTTAATGGAGTCAAAGATAAGATTCTAGAATTTGATACACAATTCTACCAGATGTCTCTAACACCAGCATCTTGGTTGTCTCTACTCAGTGAACAGGCACACTGTATTCCCAATGGTTCATGTGCAAACTATGGAAAATATTTTTTGTTTCTTTTTCCAACCCGGTTCTCTTTTATGCCCTCCATTTGGCTGCACATTTTGTTGTCTATACAAGCAAACAAAATCCAGAATCAGCTTTTCACAGCATTTATTACTATGTCATTATTACACCATCTATTCTTTTTCATTGCAGTTTTAAATTCATAAACACAAAAATGTATACATCTATCACATAAAACATCTCATTTTAAAATAAGTAAATATTATCAAATTGTTGAATTAATGCAATTAGAACATTACTTCCACATACTTGTGTGCATGGGAGAGAGCGCGAGCGAGCGAGCGAGCGAGAGAGAGAGAGAGAGAGAGAGAGAGAGAGAACACAAAATGTATTTTCTTAGCAATTTTAAAGAAACTTAGAATTTCTTCCCATAACTTTTTAATGGTTCTTTCTTATACTTTCTCTTTCAGTTTTTTCATTCAAATAAATGAAAGTCCAGTTAGGAGACCCCTTTATTCCAGTGGCTCTGAAGGCTTCCCTTAGCATCCATTGTTAAATAAATCAAAACCACCATGGCTTACAAGTCCGTATATAGTAAAGTTCTGTCTGACCTTTCTGACCCTTTACACTGTATCTCCAGTCAGCAGAGTGGTGACCTCTCTGACCCTTTACATTATATCTCCAGTTGGCTGAGTGATGTCTGAGTCCCCTTGGGTGCCAGATTGACATGTAGAAGATTTTAGGTTTGTTGTTTATTGCTCTCTGCCTAACTAAGTCCTGTCACATCTTTCAAGGTTTTACCCAAATGTCACTTCCTCAGTTGAAGGCACCCTTATCTCCCTATAGCAAGTATTCTGTGCCTGGCAGACATGGGTTGTGCGCTTCTTTCATTGTCCCTTCATGCTTATTTCCATTCTGTAAACTTCCATGCCATTTGTTTTATTGCATCACCAGTTTTTCAAGACAACAGTGCTGTCCAGGAAGAACTTAGACACTTCTGTTTTGATCGCTGTTACCTTCAACTTCAAGAGGTGTCTTGTGTGTGCTGAAAACTCCTGACTCCTCAAAGGACAAAACCAGCTGATGATCTTTCTGCTTGTGTCCCAACTGTTGATGGAAAACACAGTCCTATAGGGAGCAGACTGTTCTAGTAACACTAGTGTTGTATAGTTTCCAACCCCATATTAGTATTATGAAATCTAATTCTAAGTACTTCATATCACAGGTTATAGTATGTAAGTCATAATATGAACTTATTTCAAATTACTATTATCAGCATAAAATATGAGTTTGGTTTTGTGTATTTACTTTATATTTCACAAACTTGTTAAACCCATTTATTAGTTTGACAACTAAGTCCATCATTTAATTTCAAACAAGTAGTTTTTGTCTCCAGTTCCCCTTTTTCAAACAGAAATAATAATAAAAATATTCCTTCTCTTTTCAGATGTTAGAGAAAGAAATTTTTGGTCCACTGTTAGGAGCAAAGATGGGCTTTGCTTTTCCTGATTAGCCATTTTTGGTTAAATACATTTAATTTCATGCTTAATTTACTGTTTATTGTAAGTAGATAAATGGGAATAAATATTAAGCACAGAAGGTTCTTGGATTTTCTCATATACTGTTCCCAGAAACAACTGAGATGATCCCATAATTTTTCAGCTTGTTGGGATGAATGCCTTTGATTGACTGTTTTACATGTTAAACCAGCCATGCATTTCTGGGATGAACTTCATAAGAGAGCTCATTAGCTTATTATATGGTCTGGTATTTAATTGTTAATAAGTTATCAGTTCTTTCCTATCAATGTCCATGAGACATAACATCCTCAAATTTTCTAATTACTAAGAAAGAAATCCAACAATGATGCAGTACTCAATATCTAACAGAGATATGGAGCATTTTTTCTTTACTGAGTAGATAATTTTTAGTTATAATAAATATGTGTCAATAAGATGGGAAATAAGACTATGAATTAGAGAGATCAAGTCATAAAAAATAAATTTGTAATGACTTAGCAGAGATCTGTGTCTTCTCTGTTGCATTTGGAGGTGGCTCTTCTTGGAAGCTTTGTTCTAAACAATGACACTAAAATCTAGACTCTTTTATCTTGTGTGTCTTCTCCTCTCTAGCTATTCTTCCCAGTCCTATATTTGATTTCTTCTACTGTTCTAGAAGATAACAAAGAAAAAATATAGGATGCAAGATTTTAAGGTAATGTGGTAATTTAGAAATAAGTCCTAAATCCTCTCTTTAAAAGAGAAGGCATTTTCCTCTGTCAAATGTAATCCAATTTCAACAAAGAGAAGAAGTTATTGAGAATATCTTCCACTACTAGATCATAGAAAAATATCTCTCTCTTCCTCCCTCCCTCCCTTCTTCCCTCCCTCCCTTTCTCCCTCCCTTTCTCCTTTCCTCCCTCCCTCCCTCTGTCCCTTTTTGAAGATACCAGATACTTAAAAGTTCAAGGCTGGTTTCATGACTGAATTATGCAGATCCATATGATGTACACTTGTGTAAATGCTCAGTGCTTGCTATCTTCCTAGTTATCAATATTCTTAACAAGGTGTTAAACATATTCATGTTGCATTGACCCCTCAAAATATGAGACCACCTCTCTATGAATATACTGAAGGAGTCTTTAGAAAAAGTGTATGTAGTGATGAACTAGAGCTGCTTTGCCAAAAGTCAGTAGAAAAGTAGGGCTCTCTGCTAATGGTGTTTTGTATGGTCTATGTTGGAATTAATCTCCCCTCCTCAGTCAAGTCTTGGCATGTTAGCAACGTCGCAGACATCTTGATTTCTGCCTCATTAAATAGTCTGATCAAGAAATATCCCACAAGCTACTTCCTAAGTTGACATACACAAGTTACGATATAATATATAAAGCTTTTTATGACACTAGATTTTAGAGTAATTTTTATGTATCAGTCGTGAATAAAATAATGAAAGTCACATTCCACTTAGGTCTCATTTTGATAACTAAAATCCACTTATGTGAATACAGCCAAAAATATTTGAGTCATCTGTACTTTTATTTTTCCCTGAAGAAGGGAAGACTGATCATTAGAGAATCTAAAACAGGTAGATCTCTATTCTTATAACTTATATACATTATATTAATTATATTATAAACAGATATAATATACTATTATATTGTGTATGAATACATAGAATACATTTATTTTTCTAATATCTAATAGATTATTAGAATACTTTAATTGCAGGAATTTGTATTGTAACATTTAAATACCGATGACAATATGTTTAGAGTAAAATGTAGCATTTCAATAGAGGGAAATCTCTAATGGGGCATTGTGAATAACAGTCTTTCCTCATTTAGCTTAACTTGTTTCTGTGAAGTGTACCAGTGGGACAAAATGTTGATGAAACACAAGTAAACCTTTAAAGTTGCCAGCGATTTAATTAAAAAAAAAAAAAAAAAAGAAGAAGAAGGAGAAGACTGATGAGTGTGTAGAATGTAAGTGAGCACCACTACAGAGTAACTACATCTACACAGATAAAGGAACCCAGGAACAGAACCCAAATGTTAAGTATGTTTTTAGCTAGTATACTTTCCCTAGAAGCAGATTAGTCTCCAGAACGAGCAGTTCTTACCGTCAAAGTTTAAGTATACTCCTTGAGTTCCTATTAACATAGCTACAGGTTTCACCTCAGGATTTTGGTTCTGTCATGCTTTTCTACCTTAGGACTTGATTTGAGACAAGGTATTTAATCATACAGCACTTTCATCTCTAAGATGGAAAGAAAATGAACCTAATCCCAAGAGATTGTTGCCAAAATTAAATATAATGTCTTCTACATTTTAGTTAGCATAATTCATACACTCAGCAAATATTGATAATCACTTTATAAAGATCATCTAATAATCATATTCATGATGCTAGTAGGTATGGTAAAGATAAGAAGGCATCAGAAAAGGAGAGCTTTGCTAGTAAATAATAAAATCATTTCAATAAGTGTTCAGACTCTCATATCATTCACTCAACAGATATTTTTAGTAGCTAATACATACTAGATGCGCATGGGGCCAGATGCAGAGATATTGTCATTCTCCATGTGAATGGGTACTGCTACTGAATAACTGAGAATTGTCAAGAGAAGTACTTAAAAATTAGGAAATAGAATAGAAAAGACAATGTGTATATAGCCTCAAAAGTAATGAGAATAAGTCCCTAGAGCAATTTCAGAATAGATTTCTCTAAAGAAGCAATGGTTAAACCACATATTGTAGAGGAAGAATTTTTTTTCTAGGTCATAGAGAAGGGAAAGTAAGGGAAGCCATAGGGAAAATGGACTAGAGGAGAATTTGCAAAGGACAAGACATACACATGAGCCCAGAATACGAACCAAACAACATAACACATGGGTGTCAGAAGCTGAACTGGTTGAGAATAGACACTTCAATAGAACATTGATGGAAAAATAAAAAAGTTATACATTTTAGGACTAGGTTGTGAGGAAGATATATGGGGACATTTAATGGAATACCTAGAAGCTCATGGAATCAATGAGATCCACTATTTGAGAGTAATTAAAGATTTATAGAAAAAAATGCGGAACGGGCAGATCAGACAGAAGGATAGAGAAGTTGGTATATGTAAGATGGTGAAGAAATATTGGGCAAGCAAAAGTTTCTGTACCTTAGCCTCATGAAGGGCTCGAGGAGAACATTGGAAGTCTCTTTCCAATTGCCAGAGAACTCTGTAGAACGGGGCTGGAAGAAGCTTAGAAAGAAGAGACGCCGTTGACTCTTTCTTTTGTTTTGTTGTTTATAAGAGAGATAAGTAAAAGATAGATCATGAAATACCCATGTAGAATAGTGATACACAGCTCAAAAAACTGAATATTCTTCACCAAAGTAGAAGCTAAGCATAAAAAAAGAACTTGAAAAATCCTGGAAGTCTTTAATAAGAAACAAAATTCTTTAGTGTCTAAAAGTTCCTGGTTAACTGAATTACTACTGGAAGAATAGAAAGAGTTTGTTAGTTATGTCCCTACTACTGTAACAGAACACCTGAAACAATCCACCTTGAAAGAGAAAAGTTTACTTTAGTTCACAGGATTAGAGGCTTTAGCTCATGATGTACTGGCTCTTTTGCCTTGGGTCTTTGTAAAGGAAGACATCTGAATAAGGAGCTCATTTTGGAATGAGCCAGATGACAGGAAGACAAAAACAAAATGACTAAAGCTTCCAACCCATCAACAGGGCCAATCTGGGTCCACGACGTTTAACATGGGCCTTTAAGAAACTTTTATGTTTCCCATCTGTAAAAGAGGGTAGCATGCCTCATATTTCACACTGTAACAGCATAAAATATGTGTGTATTTTATATTTTTATTGGATATTTTATTTATTTACATTTCAAGTGTTCTACCCTGTATTTTATAATATTTATAATAGTTATATGATTTGCACATATGAATTGTTTGGGGGTTTATAGCTGTGATAAAACACCATGCCCCAAAGTGACTCAGAGACAAAGAGGTGTTTCAGCTTACAACTTTTTGGTCATACTCCATCACTGAAGGAAGTCCCGGAAGGATTCTGAGATAGAAACTGAAGCAGAAGCCGTGGAAGAATGCTGCTTACTGGCTTGCTTCCCTGGCTTGCTCATTTGGCTTTCTTTCTTCTTTCTTTCTTTCTTTCTTTCTTTCTTTCTTTCTTTCTTTCTTTCTTTCTTTCTTTCTTTCTTTCTTTCTTTCTTTCTTTCTTCCTT
>NC_034601.1:45374957-45396151 GCF_900095145.1 Mus pahari | reverse complement strand
CACAAACATATGCATGTGTGATTTGTATGCATAAAATTAAAATATTATATAGAGTCTTACACAATCAATAACATAAAATTTCCTTTTATGTGAAGGAATGTAACTTAAAAAACAAGAATCTTACACTTCTTATCTGCATCCAGCTTTGCAAATTACACTGCACATTGTACATAGGGCTGTAATATGTATGTGCTCAACCTGATGACATCTAAAGAAAGGGGTTCAAACAAGGCAATTGTGCATATTGGTTTAATTCTGTCTCCATTTTAACAGTAAATACTTTTCTCTCTTTTTATTAGATATTTTCTTTATTTACATTTCAAATGTTATCTCTTTTTCAGGTTTCCCCTCTGAAAACCATCTATCCTATCCCTTCCCTGCCCCCTGCTCACCAACCCACCCACTCCCTTTCCTGGCCTGGCATTCCCCTACACTGGGGCATGGAGCCTTCATAGTACCAAAGGCCTCTCCTCCCATTGATGTCCAACAAGGCCATCCTCTGCTACATATGCAGCTGGAGTCATGGGTCCCTCCATATGTACTCTTTAGCTGGTGGTTTAGTCCCTGGGAGCTCTGGGATGTTGGTTGATATTGTTGTTCCTCCTATAGGGTTGCAAACCCTTTCAGCTCTTTCAGTCCTTTCTCTGGCTCCTCCATTGGGGAACCTATTTTCTGTCCAATGGTTGGCTACGTTCATCACCTATGGATTTGTCAGGCACTGGCAGAGCCTCTCAGGAGACAGCTATATCAGGTTCCTGTTGGCAAGCTCTTGTTGACATCCACAATAGTGTTTGTTTATGGGATGAATCCCCAGGTGGGGCAGTCTCTGGATGGTCTTTCCTTCAGTCTCTGCTCCACATTTTGTCTCCATATTTGCTCCTGTGAATATTTTGTTCCCCCTTCTAAGAAGGACCAAAGTATATAAAATTTGGTCTTGCTTCTTCTTGAGCTTCACGTGGTCTGTGAATTGTATCTTGAGTAATCTGAGATTCTAGGCTAATATCAGTGAGTGCATACAATGTGTGTCCTTTTATGATTAGGTTACCTCCTGCAGGATATTTTCTAGTTCTATCCATTTGCCTAAGAATTTCATGAATTCATTGTTTTAAATTGCTGAGTAGTACTCCATTGTGTAAATGTACAACATTTTCTTTATCCATGCCTCTGTTGGTATAATATCCAACTTCTGGATATTATAAATAAGGCTGCAATAAACATAGTAGAGCATGTGTCCTTATTACATGTTGGAGCATCTCCCGGGTATATGCACAGGAGTGGTATAACTGGCTCATCAGGTAGTACTATGTCCAATTTTCTGGGGAACTGCCAAACTGATTTCCAGGGTAGTTGTACCAGCTTGCAATCCCACCATCAATGGAGTAGTGTTCCTCTTTCTTCACAACCTTGCCAACCTCTACTGTAACCTGATATTTTGATCTTAGCCATTCTGACTGCTGTGAGGTGGAATCTCAGGGTTGTTTTGATTTGCATGTCCTTGATGATTAAGGATGTTGAACATTTCCTTAGGTGCTTCTCAGCCATTTGTATTCCTCAGTTCAGAATTCTTTGTTTAGCTCTGTACCCCATTTTTTTATTAAAGTTATTTGGTTCTCTGGAGTCTAACTTCTTGAGTTCTTTGTATATATTGGGTATTAGCCCTCTATCAGATGTAGAGTTGGTAAAGATCTTTACCCAATCTGTTGGTTGCCATTTTGTCCTATTAACAGTGTCCTTTGCCTTACAGAAGCTTTGCAATTTTATGAGGTTTCATTTGTCAATTCTTGATGTTAGAGCATATGCTACTGTTGTTCTATTCAGGAAATTTTTGCCAGTGCCCATGTGCTTGAGGCTCTTCCCCACTTTCTTTTCTATTAGTTTTAATGTCTCTGGTTTTATGTGAAGGTCATTGATCCACTTGGACTTAAGCTTTGTACAAGGAGATAAGAATGGATCGATTTGCATTCTTCTACATGATAGCCGCCAGTTGAACCAACACCATTGTTTAAAATGCTGCCTTTTTTCCACTGGAGGGTTTTAGTTCCTTTGTCAAAGATCAAGTGACCATAGGTGTGTGGGTTCATTTCTGGGTCTTCAATTCTATTCCATTGATCTACCTGCCTGTCACTGTACCAGTACCATGCAGGTTTTATCATTATTGCTCTGTAGTGCAGCTTGAGTCAGAGATGCTGATTCCCTGAGAAGTTCTTTTTATATTTGAGAAGAGTTTTCCTTATCCTGGGTGTTTTGTTTATTCTAGATGAATTTGGAAATTGCCCTTTCTAACTCTATGAGGAATTGAGTTGGAATTTTGATGGGGATTGCATTGAATCTGTATATTGCTTTCAGCAAGATGGCCATTTTTACTATATTAATCCTACTAATCCACGAGCATGGGAGATCTTTTCACCTTTGGAGGTCTTCAATGTCTTTCTTCAGAGACTGGAAGTTCATGTCATACAGATCTTTCACTTGCTTGGTTAGAGTCACATCAAGGTATTTTATGTTATTTGTGACTATTGTGAAGGGTGGTGTTTCCCTAATTTCTTTCTCAGCATGTTTATCCTTGAGTACAGGAAGGCCACTGATTTATTTGAGTTAATTTTAAATCCAGCCTCTTTGCTGTAGTTGTTTATCAGGTTTGGGAGTTCTCTGGTGAAATTTTTTGGGTCACTTAATTATACTACCTAACATCTGCAAATAGTCATGTTTTAACTTCTTCCTTTCCAATTGTATCCCTTTGACCTCTTTTTGTTGTGAAATTGCTCTGGCTAGAACTTTGAGTACCAATAAGTAGGGAGAGAGTGAGCAGCCTTGTCTGGTCCCTGATTTTAGTAGGATTGCTTCAAGTTTCTCTCCATTCAGTTTGATGTTGGCTACTGGTTTGCTTTATATTGCTTTACTATGTTTAGGTATGGGCCTTGAATTCCTGACCTTTCCAAGACTTTTATCATGAAGGAATGTTGAATTTTGACAATTGCCTCCTCAACATCTAATGAAATAATGACATAGTGTTTTTGTTTTCTTTGAATTTGTTTCTATAGTGGAAAACGTTGATGGATTTCTGTATACTGAACCACCCCTGCATTCCTGGGATAAAGACTACTTGATTATGATGGATGATTGCTTTGGTGTGTCCTTGGATTCAGTTTGGGAGAATGTTATTGCATATTTTTGCATCTATATTCATATGGGAAATTGATCTGAAGTTCTCTTTCTTTGTTGGAAATTTGTGTGGTTTAGGTATCAGAGTAATTGTGACTTCACAGAATGAACTTGGTAGTGTTACTTCTGTTTCTATTTTGTGGAATAGTTTGAAGAACATTGGTATTAGGNCTTCTTTGAAGGTCTGATAGAATTCTGCACTAAATCCAACTGTTCCTGGGTTTTGGGGGATTTGGGAAACTATTAATGACTGCTTCTATTTCTTTTGCTTTATCTGACACTGACTTAACTTTGGTACCTGGTCTCTGTCTAGAAAATTGTCCATTTCATCCAGATTTTCCAGTTTTGTTGACGATAGGCTTTTGTAGTAGTATCTGATGTTTTTTGTTTTTTTTTTTATTTCCTCAGTTTCTGTTGTTATGTCTCCCCTTTCATTTCTGATTTTGTTAATTTGGATATTATTTCTGTGCCCTCTGGTCAGTCTGGCTAAGGATTTATCTGTCTTGTTGATTTTCTCAAAGAACCAGCTCCTGGTTTGGTTGATTCTTTGTATAGTTCTACTGTTTCTGCTTGATTGATTTCAGCCCTGAGTTTGATTATTTCCTGCCATCTACTCCTCTTGCATGTATTTGCTTCTTTTTGTTCTAGAGCTTCCAGACATGCTATCAAGCTGCTCATGTATGCTCTCTCCAGTGTCCTTTTGGATACACTCAGAGCTAAGATGTTTCCTCTTAGCAGTGCTTTCATTATGTCCCATAAGTTTGGGTGTGATGTGTCTTCATTTTAATTAAACTCTAGAAAATCTTTAATTTCTTCCTTTATTTCTTCTTTGACCAAGTTATTATTGAGTAGAGTGTTGTTCAGCTTCCACATGTATGTGTGTTTTCTATTGTTTGTGTTGTTATTGAAGACCAGCATGGATACAGTAGCCTGAGCTGGCATTTGTGTTCTCTTAGGGTCGGTATGACATCTCTCCAGGATCTTCTGGCTTTCATAGTCTCTGGAGAGAAATCAGGTGTAATTCTGATAGGTCTGCCTTTACATGTTACTTGACCATTTTCCCTGACTGCTTTAAATATTCTTTCTTTGTTTTGTTCATTTGATTTCTTAATTATCATGTGATGGTAGGAATTTCTTTTCTGGTCCAGTCTATTTGGAGTTCTGTCGGCCTCTTATATGATCACGGGCATCTCTTTCTTTAGGTTAAGGAAACTTTCTTCTATAATTTTGTTGAAGATATTTACTGGCCCATTAAATTGGGAATCTTTGTTCTCTTCTATACCTATATGGTTTGGTTTTCTTATTGTATCCTGGATTTCCTGGATGTTTTGGGTTAGGACCTTTTTGCATTTTGCATTTTATTTGATTTTATTTGTGTCAATGTTTTCTATGGTATCTTCTGAACCTGAGATTTTCTCTCTGATCTCTTGTATTCTGTGTGTGATGCTTACATCTATGACTCCTGATCTCTTTCCTAGGTTTTCTATCTCCAGGGTTGTCTCCCTTTGTGATTTATTTTTTTCTATTTCTATTTTTAGATTCTACATGGTTTTGTTCAGTTTCTTTACCTGTTGGGTTGTGTTTTCATGTAATTCCTTTAAGGGATTTTTGTGCTTCCTCTTTAAGGGCTTCTATATGTTTACCTGTGTTCTCTTGCATTTCTTTAAGTGAATTATTTATGTACTTCTTAAAGTCTTCTATCAGCATTATGATATGTGATTTTAAATCCAAATCTTGCTTTTCTGGTGTGTTGGGGGTATCCAGGACTTGCTGTGGTGGGAGAACTGGGTTCTGATAATGCCAAGTAGCCTTGGTTTCTGTTGGTAACGTTCTTGCTCTTGACTTTTACCATCTGGTTATCTCTGGTGTTAGTTGGTTTTACTGTCTCTGGCTGGAGCTTGTCCCTCCTGCGAGCCTGTAAGCCTGTGTCAGCACTCCTGGCAAGACCAGCTCTCTCCTGGGCAGTGTTTGGGTGTGGAGGGCTGTGGAACAGCAATAGCTCCTGGGTGCAGATGGAGTCCAGAAGGATCCTGTCTCAGCTGTTCCACTGTTCCTGTGCCCTGTGCTCTGCTGGCTGGTCCGACTTTGGACAGTTATTGGAGAGTAAGCAGAGATCTCACCTTTTATCCCAGGTGTGAGGACACTCCTGGGAGAGCAGTTCTCTCCTGCCGGAACTTGTGTACAGAGGGTTGTGGAATTGCCTTATCTCCCAGGTGAAGATGGAGACTGGAAGGTAGTAAATACTTAATAACTTATCATTTTAATATTTGATTCTATCAAGCCATTCTTCAGTGATTAATTTGTTTGAAAATAGATATAGGTATAGTTACAGATATAGATATAGATATATAGATATACAGCTTTTTTATATATCATATGTATAGCTATTATATATATATATATATATATATATATATATATATATATATATATGATAAATTTCTATTATGTAAGTTGCTACATCCCCCTTTCCAGGTTAGGCGATGTGTGCAAACAGTTATAAACATTCCTGTCATTGAACAGCCACTATATCCTGAAGCTGACAGGAAAAGGCCTGAAGTCAGCAAGTAATCTAGTCATCTGGGTAGGAGTAGAAACCAGATAGCAAAAGGAATGGCTTCAGGTCAAAGGAGGCTTATTGGGCTTAGGAGAAACTAATTTAGAAGAGAGCAAGAAGGTGGCATGGGATTCAGGAGGAGACAAACCTGGAGGCAGCGCCGCATGAGTAGTTATTATCTCCCACAAACACTCAGCTTAGCACAGCTGTGTGTCTGTCGAATATGGCTGTGTGTCTGTCTAATCCATGGCTCGCCTGTGCTTTACCAGTGACAGCTGAGAGCACGTGGTAGAGATCAGGCAGTTTTGCAAGGCTACTGTGACCCATTTTCTTCAAGGGGTCACGAAAGCAAAAAGTACAACTGACCTTGCCCACGATTAGGCAGTGTTCCCTGAAGTACGTGAGACAGCCATCATTCTTGGCTCCATGAAGACAGAATCAGCAGCTTCATTTGGGTGGCAGGAAAACCTGACTGAAGATAAAAGGAGTAAAAAAAAATAATAATAATTTAAAAATAGTCTTCCTTCCTTTAAACTAACTCTAAGCTACAGGGAAGTGTGAAACACATTTTTAAAAACAACCGATGATGAAAAAAACATACAGGCAAAGTAGATTGTACTATGGCCTCTAGTTAGTGTTACTTCGGCTATCTTAGTCACACCTCGTGGAATTACTGTCAATGCTTTTAATTGGTTTGGTTTCAAGCCTTCACATCAAACATCAGAGCTTCTTTACATTTCCTTCCGTGGGTACTGCCTTTGCTGTTAATTTCCCCCTCCTCTGTCAAAGCTTCAGAGCACACGTTATACACATAATTAGGGCTTCTTCTCTAATATTTTGAACTTTGCTGATGGAGGTCATGGGTATTTGTTCTGCCCTTGTTTTATAACTCCTTTTTATCCCACCTCGTTAAATCTAAATGAATAGATCCCGATTAGTTTCTTCTAGTAGCCTACATGTCTTTTTGATCATTAAAAAAAAAAAAAAAAATACCCGGTGTCCTTCTACAGCAGAAAAAAAAAGAAAAAAGAAAAATAAAGTAAGAATCAACTGGAAAAATTGTACATACAAATGTGGTGTTTAATCATCTATTGCTTCTTTAACAAATTTCAGCCTGTCTGCTGTAACACAGTATTAACTTTGAACTCAGGATGGGGGTAGTACTAACCTAAAATGGTAGACAATAGTCACTTCTCTCCTTCTGGGTTCTACGGAGACTATATTTTAACCATTCTCTGTTTGAATACAATCTTTTGAACATTTGTTTGTTCCTCCATCCTGCCCATTCAAAGTCAAAAAGTTGCTGGCAACACTGAATTTTTAATAAAAGTCTGAGGTAGTGTTGAATAAATCACGAGCGCCCCCTAGTGTTTTTAAAGAGCAGTATCTAAGCACAGCTGGAGTTTGCTGACACTGTTCCTAGAATAGTTTGTTATAAAGAAATGTGATTTTCTCTGATATATCTGGGAACCAGAGAGCTTCAGGTTTCCTCATCAATTTGGAGGAAACAAAATACTACATCTTTCAAGTAATATTATAGGCATGCCATAGTTACAAATAGTACAATTTAATGAAACTATCTAGGGACATGAGAAAAACAAGTATGATTTTTAAAAAAAAACTTTCTTCTTCTTCTTCTTCTTCTTCTTCTTCTTCTTCTTCTTCTTCTTCTTCTTCTTCTTCTTCTTCTTCTTCTTCTTCTTCTTCTTCTTCTCTTCCTCCTCCTCCTCCTCTTCCTCCTCCTCCTTCTCCCTATATATATGCAAGTGTAATATAGATGCAAGTGCATTCTCTGTATCTGGGCCTGTGTGTGTGCGTGTGTGTGTATGTGCATGTGTGTACACACGTGCACGCACATATGTGTATATAATTGTCTTGAAATAAACATGAATGTGACCCGATTTCATTAATGGGATGATTAATTCAATAGATAAACATCTATGGATAAAAGAAATGAGTTGTCCTTTTTGTCTGGAAACATAAATAAATAGGCAAAACCGTCAGCTTGAGAACACTCTGACAGTGGAAGCTGGTCCTTTCCAAGCTGAATGGAAGCAACTAACAGTGCCTCTTTAAAGGTAACACATCTTTCCTGATGTCCCCAGAGACCTAAGCGGGGAGTATTTCCACTCTGCACGAGCATCCTCAGCACTTACCTTTGTACTCAGGTATGCCATCAGGGATTGTACAGATTCCCTGAGAGTCATCACCACTTGGGTCAGAAATGGCAAAGCAGTAGACCTCAGAGTGAAAGTTACAAGGACCACAGTGACATGAATCCAATGTCATATAGTGAAGGATTGTTAAGCTCATGAGAAAACAGGGAAATCTGTTTTGTGGTTGTTGTTGTTGTTTCTTTGTTTGTTTGTTTTTGACAAGGAATGATAACAGTCAGCGATGATATGAAGCAGGAAGTTGTTTCATAGAGGGCAGGTGACAAAGAGGGAGACTGAATTGATGTACAGAGTGATTTTCTGGAACTTTCTCCCAAACTAAAATAGAGGTGTTTAGGGAAGTGTTTCCCAAGGAATGGAAAAATATCAACTCCAGGTGACCCAGAAGCAGGGGTCACCATACTCCTAGGCACTTTATAGCTAGAGGTGGCAGTGGAAGTATTTAGTCTGTTTTGATTTCTAGCTACCTTTGGTAAGTGAGCCCTTTATGCACTTTCACATAACACATTATAACCATGTAGGAATCCCACCATGATTTTCTGCCTTTTCTGTCATCAGATGTTTCTGTTTCAGAAAACTTGAATATTCTTTCCAAAATGTTTCACTCTTCATCATCATAATTTTCCTTAGAGTGTTTTTCCCTTTCTTGGGCCACTCTTTCCTAGGCTGGTACTGTAGTTCATCTGTGAGCATTATGAACTGATCATGACATAGCCTAGGGAGGAAAGCCACTTCAACTTCAGCAGATCTGGACAGACAAATCACTGAATCTCCCTGAATCTCATGTGTTAATGGAGAAAAGAGAATGTATTGCACACATTTATGAAACTGTTCGAGAGAAAACTCAATAAAAGTTGTCTAATTAGTATGATATACAATGAATTCTGTAGTATTCATTTTATACATCCTGACAAATTTTGGTGAGGACCTATCTAAAACATTTTGACTCGTTAATGTTTTCTGGCTAATGATTTGAAAGGCAGACCTTAAGGTATGACATAGACTATAGAGGTTTGGGGGATATAAGGCAATCGAGGTACCTAAGCATACTTGGCATTTCTGACAAGTTATTGACTCTAGCATTTTGTGAGTCTAAATTCATTGTCTTAAGAACAGCCTCTTCCCCACAGGTAGAAGATGCTTTCCCGTTCTTCAGAGTAGCATCCTCAACAATTAAAAGATACAACACAGCACGAACACAACCCTGACACCTTGTCAGTTTCCATTCTCTAAAAGAACCAAGTGATGGAAGTTTCTAGTACTTTAGAGGAAGCTATTTTGGAAGGAAAAAAATTAGTTATTGCTAATTTCAGCAGTAACAAAAAGGTTTAGAGAACAAATATGCTTCATATATTTTTGTGGACATAGTACTAGGCTATCGCTCCTCTTCCCTCCACAGTATCATGGTGATCAACTGCACAGAAATTGCGATCGCTGTTTGAAAATGGTGTACATGCTAGTGTTGAAAGAGATGGTATCACAATCCACAAATACTGCTTAATAAAGACCCTTTTCTCAAAGTACAAATTTATTTGTGTATGTGATGGAAGCTTATACTTTTTAAAAGTGGTTCTCAAGAGGGCCAAGTAGACATTAACCTCAGCTAGTGGCTAAACCGTTTTCTTTTCCATTGATTTCTCTTATAATTTCTAAATTCATAAAAAAATAAAGATTAAGCAGTAACATTCAAAAACAGTGGAGGCGTACCTGCAGCTGACTGAGGAAGGAACATTGTAACAGTAATAATAGATGAAAATTGGTCCTCGTGATAACGACCAGTGAGTGCCCATGCAGAAGTTTGCCAGCCAGATACTGGGTTTCCTATAGTTCAGGGCAGAGACACACAGCCTGTAACCCTTGATGACAATACTTCCTGCTATGTTGCACATTCAGCTTCAGATCTGCATAGCTCTGAGTAAGAAAGAAACAAGAGGGACAGTATGGGTTACAGTTAACTACAAACCACCTTCCTGGGGAGCAGTTTTTGCATTGTCACCTAGCCAGCACACACAAAGGTGGTTTAATTCCATAGACGCCACTCTCTGGTGAATAGTTCACAATAACTCTCATTTTCCAGTCACAATGGAGTGTTTTTCTGCCCTTTCCTAGAAAGTGTTAGCTCTTCGGTCTATCTGGTATTTCAGATTCCAATAAGAGAAGTGATATTTAAGAGTGACTGCAGTGGCTCTTAAAGATCTGTCTAGTACTCATTACTGCTGTGGGCTTCAAATCTGAAGGGAGAGCTACTGCTCTATTCTGCTTTGTAATTGCAAAGAAGGCCTTCATTTTCTAACAAGCATCCAAAGAGTTTCTCTGGATGAAGCCAGTCTCCAATGCCTGAAAATGCAGCACTTCTTCAGATTATGAATCCAGCCATGAGATTAGTAATAAGTAATTCAGTAATAAGTGAATGAATTCGCCCAAGCTAAATGGGCCCAGTGTATTCATTGTGTAACCAGGAGCATCAGGCAACATGTATAGCTTAGGATGGATTAGGTCAATGCAAGTTAAGAGTTGACAGCTCACCTTAGCTTAACATGGGGCACGTTTGCTTGACACATGTTCAGTATGAGTTTTCTGCATTTCCAATTCAGCAGGATGACTTCCTAGCTCAATTCTAAACATCACACATGTGAAAGAAGCACACAGCACTTGTGTTCATGTCTACTGGCTAAAGAAATGATGCCATGCCGGGTGTGGTGGCCCACGCCTTTAATCCCAGCACTCGGGAGGCAGAAGCAGGCGGATTTCTGAGTTCGAGGCCAGTCTGGTCTACAAAGTGGTCTACAAAGTGTCCAGGACAGCCAAGGCTACACATAGAAACCCTGTCTCAAAAACAAAACAAAACAAAACAACCCCCCCCAAAAAAAACAAAAACAAAAAAAAAAAAGAAAGAAAAAGAAAAGGAAAAAGAAAGAATTGATGCCATATCTCAGCGTAGGTGGGATGTGACAGTATGAAACCTATCTCTACCTAGAACAAGAATGGGAAATACTTAATAAATAGTAACCTTAATGATTATTTCAACAGCAATTTATTTGGTGACTAAGACCTGATTACAGACATCTTATTTCAGTTTCTGTATCTCCCCAACTTTTTCTTACTTTATAATATCATCATTCAGTAGGGTTATAAATGGGCCTTTTACCTTTGGTCAACAACCCCTACCCTACAATCCAACATACCACATAACATACTGATCATTTCATTTCATACTTAAAAGATTCTTCTCAAATGTTTTTTTTTTCTGTTATTATCTCTACCTTAATTTCTACTCTTCCTTAGACACCCTAAATTTCTTTTTTGTATAGTTTCTCAGCCTCCATACTTCTAACCTATGCTAGTAAAAATACTGCAGCCTATATTCTCTCTCTCTCTCTCTCTCTCTCTCTCTCTCTCTNTATATATATATATATATATATATATATATATATATATATATATTTCTCTTTTATGGCAGTTATTAATATGAAATGTCATTTTTATTATAAGGTAACATCTCTAAAAGTAAATGTAATTATGGTAGAAACAGTAATATAGCATTTAATATTTCTGTCCTTATGTTTCCTCAGATTTAGCTCATTAACTAAAGTCTTACTAGTAGAAACATTGGTTTGATTTCTTTTTAAACAATGAGGTGGTTTGAGTTACATGTAACTTTAGGCTTGTATATTTGAATGACATTAGGCAAAGGTTTTATTTAAGCCCTAAAGTCAAGAATAATATCTAAGAACAATGAAAGCCACATAAATCTATTAAATTATACTAAGAAATAAAGCCAAAAGACACTCTTCATAAATAGCCACTGTAGATGAAGAAAATAGTTCAAAACAAGACTGATCTTTAACTTCAGACAGAATTATTTAGAAATAGTATAAAACGTATTTAGGAATACTATGAAATGTGCAACACGTAGTTTGAATACTACCACTACTGAAGCTAATTCTGTCTATTTTGATGGTGTAGGATATAGTCTAAATTATGTTGTTTCTTCAGATCTTCAAAGTATGGAATTTTCTTGACACTAGTCATTGAAATAATCTTACATGATCATTTCTCTAACTGATACAGTACCCAAGTTCACAACTTCTAGGAGTCTATTCATTTCCTTAGTTTCCTTAGAAGAGTTACTAACTCTGCAACAACAAAGATAGAAGTCACTCTCCAACCTTCTGTAGGAGTTTATTTTCAGGGACCAATATTAGAATTCTTATTCTTACTGTCCAGGAGTGTATGTATTTCTGATAGATTGATGAAGACATTCTCAAGAGAGTGTCCAAATTGTGCTTTACAGAATTAGGAAAAATCTGTGTGTGCTTGGTGTCTGTATTTTGTTTTAACTACTACTTGTCCTAGCCTCCCCAGGTCACTGATGCAGTCCATGTTTTGAACAGTGCTTACTTGTATAAACTGTGAGGAATTTAAATATTAATATACTTTGAGAATAAAAATGCAGGAATAGTTCCATTCACATGTCAAATCAATTATAGTCGCTCCACTTATTCCAAATCACGAGAAAATTCACTCTGCTCCTAGAAATTGAGAATTTGGACTATATCCCTCCCCCCATTCTATTTTTTAACTTTTCTTAATTACTTGGGAGCTTAGGATAAAAAGTAATGTGTTTTATTATTTCATTTTCACATGTGTTCTCACTTACTCCCCTTCCTAGCTACTGTCCCCTAGAACCTGTCCAGCTTAGTCCCTTTCTATCCCCATTAGTCTCCACTTCTGCTGCCATGTTGCAGGTGTTCCATTGCCCTGTTCATACCACACATCTCTTAAATTTTTTCCAACATCAATTTCTTGCCTTTAAGATCAAGTGCAGACTTTTCCATTCTATCTAATAAGCATTTTCCAGTTTTATGACCTAACACACACACACACACACACACATACACACTTACACACAAACATACTCTAGCTACTTACTTGTCAAACTGAATTAGATGTACATATCCAAAAGTCGTGTGTGTGGATTGCAGTATTTTTCTAATTTTAGAGATTTTTTTTTTAAACCATCATACTAATTTTCATAGTTGCTGAACCAGTTTACATTCTCAACAGCAGTGCATGGGTGTTCTTATTTCCCTATAACCTCACAAGTTTTGATATAATTTGGTTTTTTGGTTGTTTTAAGTAGCTATTCTGATACTGACTAGGGTGGCATGGAATCTCAAAGAAGCTTTAATTGCTATTCTTTGGTGTAGGTAAGGATGTGAAATCTTGTATTCAAATATGCCCATTTATATTTGTTCTTTTGAAAACTGCCTGTTCACAAACATACTTTAATATATAGTTCTACTATATATACCCCATGCTTAGTCTAATGGTTGGCTGTGAGCATCTGCCTCTGTATTTGTCAGGCTCTGGTAGAACCCTTCAGGAGATGCATCTGCTCTCTTGACCAGCAAGGAAGACACAACCACCAGTTCTTCTCTCAGCAGTTTATTCAGCAACCTTCTTTCTTCTTCTACCCTGAGGCCCGGGCTACAAGCCCTTTTATACTCTCCTATCCACTCCCATCACAGCAGGCCACCTCACCAGGCGTGCGGCCTCAGCCAACCAGAAGAGCAGGAACAAATCACCGCCAAATATGGACTTGTTTACCACAAGCTCCATAGCCCACAGGTGCAGCTTCAGGTAGCCCAGGGGAGGGGTCGTAGCCTCCCACAGGAAGACAGATATAACAGGCTCCTGTCAGCAAGCACTTCCGGGCATCTAAAATAGTGTCTGGGTTTCTAAGAACCAGTGGATGAACTTTTCCTGCCAGAGAAAACTAATAAGATATCCTGGTTTTGTAAGTTTTTTTTAAAGAATGTCTTTCTAATAGAATCTAAGAATTATCTACTTTTTGTTTTATTTATTTATCAATCATTTGTTTGGGTTTTTTGGTTTGTTGTTATTTTGTCTTCCAATATGTGATCCCATCATGTGCCTCATGGGAAACTGAAGCGATGGGACATACGTTGGTGGGGGCATCATGGTTAGATTATACACACGATGCACTTATTCTGGAAATGATTAATTTGGAAGAGAGAAGGGAGAACTTTCAGTTCTAGGATGGAGTTTCATGTGTTTCTGGGAAGTTTCTCTTGCCCTCTTAAGGAAACACATTATCTTCTGCTCTGGTCATTGGCATCTCTTGATGTAACCAAAGAACTGTTGTAACAATCTGCACATGGGGATCTGCACACGGGTAGGAAAGCCTGAGAATGGTGGAGCCCTGAAAAAGACTGACCCAGCTGAGGCTGCCAACCCGACTGCACCTGGGGTAGGTCTTATTATTTTTACTCTCACCTATGTGTGAGTAAAATGTTTAAAACTCATTAAAATGTTTGAATCATGTTCAGAGTAATTTTTTTTTTTTTTTTTAGTCTTAGTGACCTCTAGGCTTAATTTGGCTGTTTATCACGTGAAGACCTCAATGATTTTTCTGTGGGTCACAACATAATACAGAGAAAGTCTCCAAATTTGACCTCAGAGGAACAATGGATGATTATTTATGGATAATTATGGACTGTGTGATGTTAGAAACACACTATTATGAAAAATTACTAGTCATTTACCAGAAATTCAATTTTATCTGACTGTCATATATTTGTGTTTGTTTTAACTGGTTCTAGTAGAATAATATTAGGTGAGGAGCTGCAGTGTTAATTCAAACGTTAAGAGCATGTTTTGCTCTTGCAAAGGGCCCTCGGTCCTTGCCCAGGTCACGTGCTTTACAACTGCCTGGTACTCCAGCTCCAGAGGCATGCGCACCAATGGTCTCCTTGGGTCCCTGTATGCACGTGCACATAACCATAAAATACGCATAATTAAAAATAAAATAGGACATAAATTCTTAGAAATAAGAATGTTAGAAAATGTGCAAAGCTATTTTTCAATAGCCTAGGTGAAGTATGGCACTGTGACTGAGCCGATGACTTGACTCACATGGCATTTGAACAGGAGGGGAAAGTTCTAATTCATGTTTGTCTGAATATATACAGAAATACAAATATAGCTTAATAAAGTATAAAAATGAGCCCAAACAAAGATTTTTTTTTCTGACACTAATATTGCATTGCACTTCTTAAAGCATTCTTATGGGAGCCATTACTTTTAAACTCAGTTCTGCCTTATGTTTTCAGATGAAAAACTTATGGCTCTTCGTATTTTCAAGATGTGTGGCTATGGTGTCTAGTCTCTGCACTGATTGGAAGGAATTTACAGGCTGTTGTATGAATGAAAGTCAGAAAACAAACTAAAGAGAAAAAAAAGTGAATCATTTGTTGACTTACCAGATTTTTAAGTAATGTTTTAGCTTCAAACTATTAATATATAAAAGAGAGACATTAATTACTTACCATATAGTATTTTTGTGGATTTCAAAATATTTCATAAATGATAAGTCCCAGTAAATGATTAACATTATTAGTATGTTAATTAACATGGGCTTTATAAAGATTAACTCTAAAAGATCTCCAGTTCTTGAAATAGTCTCACTACTGCGGTCCATAAGTAATCGATTTCCATGCTGTGTTTCTTGCCAAGAATCCATTGCACATCATGGCTTTCCTCTAAATATGCATCTTTCTCCATGCAATGTAGATATGAAATTATCTCCTAATTCAGATGCTTTCAATAGCGTGTTACTGTTTATTATTAACCCTGTAGCTATTTCTCCAATAAACAAAATTAGACTTGTTTTTTTTATATATATATACTAATAAAAGGATCTGAAACTTTTTTGAAAGTTTAGCATTTTTAGATTCTTCACCTTTGCACTTCTGGTTTGGTTATTCTGACTTCCAGGATTATTCTGCAGAACAGTTAGAGCATAACGCCTTATTTAAAGCAATTTTCCTGCCATGAGGGAAATAGGAACACACCGAGTTATTAAGTTCTTTATAAGCCTTAAATTATTTTAGAATTAAAAATATATGTCACTAGAACACATGCAGAAGGTAAAATGTTTTTGAGCTCTCCTCAGAGAAGATTTGAAGAAAAAAAAATGTTTGTAAATTGTTAATCAGGAATAAACACATTCCAATCAAACACATAGAAATTTTAATTGTTTCTTAAAAACTCTTACTTTCACGATGTTGCCAGAGTAAATGATTATCTTCTAATTATACAATTGTTCTTGCTCTGGTACTTCAATTTCCAATCAAGACTGTTATGGTTTGCAGATACTGAATGAAATGAAATATTCTTATGAATATAAGAAATCTATGGGGATGCAGCTATGCCTGCTTTAGTTCCAGGACCTTTACCTCCTTTTGAATATTAGAGAAAAATTGACACCGTTTAACAGTATTTGAATTGAAGCTTGATTGTCCTAATGGTATAATGTTGTGCAATTTCTGACTATAAAGGCTCATGTATACCCACATCAAGGTCTTGAGCAGAAGGAGAGAAAGAAGTAAAGATGATACATATGTATGAAATAATCATTGTCACATTGATGAGAGTGACTGGAATAATACCTTTGCCTCCTATAAGCACAGGAACCCTAGAACTATGCATTACTGTTCCATGAAATTGATTTTCCAGATCACCAGATATTATTTTTTAAAAAAATATTATTTAGAGATCTGAGGTAGTCCTAAATTTCCTACCTCCAAGGCAACTTTTAAGGTGATTCTGTCACAAATACTCTCTCTCTTTCTTTTTAAATCAGCATTTGGAAACAGTGATAACAGGGCAAGACGGTTCAGGAATTTTAACCCCCCCACACATTAAAAGCAAGTATTGATCACTTCCTAATCAAGACACATTAATATGTCAGTAAGCATGAAATTCACAAGGCAATATCTCTAGAATAGTAGGATGTGAAACATCTACTTAACACAGAGAAGCACGAAAATGATGGGATTTGGAAGCAGGAGAGGGGAAGGGAGGGAGGAAGGGAGGGCCACTTATAATTTTATGAATGCGAGGAATCTATGGGCTTCGGGGAGATGAGAGAAGCAGGTGGCTGTGATTACTGACAGTGCTGATTTCCCAAGAATTTTTCTAGGGTGTGATTACATGGTTTTCTTCCTAAGTGTCTTGTTTTACCATAAGGAAAAGGGGATAAGGAATTGTTTGCTTATTTTTACAAATGTGAATACTGGGCAGCTATATCTGAAAAGGTTAGCATTAGTTATCTATGGGTAGTGGATGAACATGGAAGAAAAATGGGCTACAAATATGGGGTATCTTTCTGACTAGTCTACATCTTGTCATCATGTTAATATCATACAAATTTGAAAAAAAATAGATACAACCAATAAGGATGGTTAAAAGATATTTAGACTAAGTTCATGTCATTATGGTGGCCCTCTTTGTGCAGAAGATCACCAAGATGCCAAACATGGATGAGCTAACACAGGTCATAAAGTGAGCAAGTAAAAATTCTATGCTATTTAGAAATAAAAATAATACATTTGATGTAATATATCCTATTCATAGGTGATAGAAGGATGATCATAGAAAATTGCTTACATATATACATATAAATATGTCATATGCATATATGAATTCTTATGTATTATATACAATATGTGTGAATGCACATTCATGTGCATATGAATATAATATGAATATACACACATATGTAAAAGTTATGTTTATTGAAAAGGTCTAGGAGCAATGATACTTATATAACAATGAAATTTAATATTGGCTTCTAATCTTATAACTAATTAAAATAACTTAGAACTCCCTGAAGCAATGACTGGATCTCTTGCTAAAGTAGTATTCTCTGCCCCTCCCCCTCTCCCTCTCTTGCTCTCTCTGGATTTCTCGGTGTAACCCTGGTTGTCCTGAAACTTCCTCTGTAGATTAGGCTGGCCTTGAGCTCAAAGATCCACCTGATATACTTCTGGGGAAGTACAAAACAGGCTTGAACAACCTTTGTGTTTAGAAAGTACAAGAGCATTCAAAGCATTGATCAAATATTAAGGGCACAGAAATAAGCTATAATGACTTTCCTCTGCCAGGCAAAGGGAAAATTGAGCTCAGTAGAACAGATAAATTATACTAGAGTACAATCTATATAATAAAAGAAAGGCATCCACTAACTGGGATAGATAAATAAGTAAATAACATAATGTACCTGCTACACTCATTATAGAATGTAAAAAAATTAAGTATAGAAATATTAATGGATATAGAAAGTCATGTTTTTATAAACAGCACAGCAGTGATGACCAGAAAGCATTCACCATAAATACTACAACTCGTATGCAGAAGTTGTTGACAAAACATATATTTAGGTAGTCTCAGGGTGTCTCCTTCTCAAGTCTTCATTAATCAAAAGGGAAACAAAGTGACATTTTATTGAAAAAGTTTGGACATACAACCTTAAGCCAGTGATCAAATTATCAACTATCAAGAACAGTATACGAAGAAAAGTTAAGAACAGTTAATAGTCCTTTTCTTCTTAATGTTTCCACACAGAAACAGCTGAAGGGAGTAAGGAAGCAAGCTGTTAGAAAGCATGTATCAGAGTGCTGGTGGCATCTGCCATCTACAGAGTGCTGGTGGCATCCGCCACCTATCCCAAGACTTGAGAGACAGAGGCAGGTGTATCTCTGAGTTCAAAGATAGCCAGGTCTAGAGGAAGTTCCAGAACTGTACCCTCCCTCCAGCCTTGAGCAGGCTGAATCAGACCTTGTTTTTGCCTGTGGTGGATGCCACAGCTGGCTCCACCTAGGGTGGAGTCTTCTGACCTGATAGTCTATAGTCTGCCATGCCACTACCTGCTAAGCAGCCTGAGCTTGTTTTCCTGTGGAGATGCTGACAAAGCAACAAGATCCTGGCATAGTGAGGGATGGGCTCCCCCCCCTTTAAAAATTCAGACCCAAGTAGTAAATATGGGGCCTTGAACAGAAACTTTGTCTCGGTCTCATTCTTTTCTTGCCATGCATCCCATACAGCCCCAGCTTTCCTTTCAGGAACCCAGTTCTCCCAGTGGAGACACACACACACACACACACACACACACACACACACACACACACACANAGAGAGAGAGAGAGAGAGAGAAAGAGAGAGAGAGAGAGAGAGAGAGAACATATCATGAAGTAAGAAAAAAGTTTAATCTACACATCATATGCATTGTTCAGATAAGAATAAAGTACACACAAATGCTAGCCATTAAATATGAATTGAGTAATTTTGGTGATTATGGGAATTATTTAAATGCTTTTACCTTTGTCTTGAAATCTAGCTCTGTACAATGTAAACATTAGCAACAAAAGATGTTAAAATCACCGAGGCTATTTTCTTTGCTTTAGTACATTAAAAAGGGCATTGTCTTTCAATATCTGCTACAGCAATTTTTTTTCTTACATTTTTGGAAAGCTGTGCAGCATTTTATTTTTATTTTTGAACAGAACCCAAAAGTGTGCATAGTGAAAACTTCCTGAGGAGAAGTGACACTGTTGTATTATGTTAGCCTCTCAGTCTTGATTCCCTGTCACAAGCGCCATTTTCTGTGTAGTTTCCTCTTGCAGGCCTGCACTGCTCTCACAGTTTTGGCAATAGGACAACTTGATTTATTTAATTTAGCTTCAAGCATGACACACAGGTATAAGTATGTGGTCTTTGTAAAATGTGGAGCCAGAAGGTAAGCTTGGATCTGTCTGAGTTCTGAGCCTTGAGTCCTAAATGTCTACACCATGGTCTCCAGGCATTCATTTTTCAGACCAGCTAAAGAGGCAAATTGAGAAAAATGACTAGCAACTGTTGGAAGAAAGATTTGCGCTCAAGATAAAAGCACAGATCACTTTTATGGCTCATACTTTATAGAACAACATTTAAAACCTGGATAAAAATCTAAGGAAGTAAACGCAAATAGGTGAATAAAAGCACTCTCGCCGAAGCATCTAGAGCCCATGCTCTCCTAAGACATCAACACACAGAATCCAAACTTCTTTAAGGGTTCAGGCTTAATGTCACGAATGATATCAGACTCCAGGTTGATTAAACTTTGAAAAATCCCGAGTTAACAATAATATTAGCGTTTAGAAGCTGATATCATGGTCACTGTAAACAAAGAATTTGGCTTGGTGTCTAGTCCAGAACTCTGCCATAGCAAGTCTCTAGAAAGTGGAAGCTTCTCTTTGACTTAATTCCTTCATCTGAGCAACAGGAATAAGCCTATCCTATGTGGTAGTGGAGAAGACTGAATGGACCCAGACATGGGATGTATATCACAGTTTCTGGAATAGAGCGTTCTCCCCAAGAATAATCACAATTATTGTATGTATACTTCAGAGGCAGAGGGAATGCAGGGAAAGGATTTCTAATTTAAGTTGGGATAATCTGTAATGTTAGAACTTACATAGAGAGGGGGCCCATACCTAAAACTGGACATTTGGCAGACATAATAGTGAAGAAGTAAATGTAATATAAAGGTAGTAGCTGGGACTTGAACTGAAACTCCAGACACAAGTGGACACTAATGAAGCAACAGATAAAACAGCTCACCTTGGGGATGATGATGATGATGCTGTCACTTGGGAGACCCTGGAGCTTATGTGTCCTTCTCTAGCTTTTCCCAGTATGGCAGCCACTAGAAGCAAATGGCTGTTTAAACCACTTAAAACTAAAGAAGATTAATGTCAGACCCTTAGGTTACTAGCTACATTTCTAACAATGCAATGAATGGTGACTGTCTTTGGTAGAAAATCACACAGAATTTGTGCCATTTGAGGAAGACCCAGGAGACAGTGCAATCCCCTGAAAGAGTAAGCTACCCCATATTTAGGCCTGTGTTTTTCACACCTATAGTACCAAGGTCTTGGGGAGAGTCCCTGCTCTCTCTTCCTATCACATGTATTAAATGAATTTTCCCTCCCTACAGTGAGTGGTTAGATGAAAGCCATCAGCAGCTCGGTGCTCATCAGAATTCAAACAAAGCTTCTGAAATCACCACGACTGCTATTTCCTCCCTGTCTAACCATGGAGTGGAAGTGAGGTCCTATCTGCTCACGGTTCTTTTAAAAGAGAATCTAGCTATAAGGAAAACAAGTCATGAGGAAGATGAAAGACAAAGAGACGTTTTCTTCCTGGTTGGGAAGTAGAATGTGACTGTGTTGTAGAGAACTGTACGTGACAACCAAGAGCAGTAAGTGTCTATGAACCTGTTGCAGCCATGGTCAACACCAAGGAGAAAAAAAAGAACTTTGTCCTAATGATGAAAGAAAGAAAGAAAGAAAGGAAGGAAGAAAAAGAAAGAAAGAAAGAAAGAAAGAAAGAAAGAAAGAAAGAAAGAAAGAAAGAAAGAAAGAAAGAAAGAAAGAGACAGATGGGAGGGAGGGAGG
>NC_034601.1:45363678-45374902 GCF_900095145.1 Mus pahari | reverse complement strand
AGAGAGAGAGAGAGAGAGAGAGAGAGAGAGAGAGAGAGAGAGAGAGAGAGAGAGAGAGGCAGAGGCACTAGGTTACTAAGTTACCTGGATCTAACCTTCTAATGAGATCCAGTCTTATCTCATACTTTGAAATTAGCAAAACAGGATCCTAAGCAGGGAATAAAACTAAGGTGTGTTCAGATTTTGGACTAATGGAAATATGATACAATACATTGGTGCTATGTGAAACTGGGAAGTGTGATATAAGACAATTATGTCACAATAAGAAACTAACATAAGCCCCATATAAAAACAGTCCAAACTCACTCATATGTAACACAAGCTTACTGGACATTGACTACCAACTTGTATGAGTCAAGTGAGAGTGCATGTTCTAGGACACAAGTTAGAAGTAGAGTTTCTAACTATAGATAAGCAGAAAGGGACAACTGACCACTACATGGGAGGTACTATGAGCCAGTCCTGAAGGCTTATTAAATATGCTAGAATCCCAAATATACACATCAATTTGTACTGCAAATGAGGGGAAACTTGTGGGAGTGTAACCCTAGGTGCAAATAGTATGTCAAGTTTAAGACTTGAAGGAAATCCTGTTTCTAGGGCAGAAAGAACCAAGGACATGTTGCCCACCCAATGTCTCTTTGTGTCAAGATCTCTCTTGCCTACAGTGCTCTCTGCAGTTCTTCTTGAGGATTTCAAGCAAGAAAGGAGAGGAGCTGTGTCAGTCCAAGGATACTTAAAGAACTGTCCAGAAACATGGGAACACATAGAGAGAAACAGTCCCCACTCCATCCCAACACACATGTTTCTCCTGCTTTGAGGTACGAAGTAAAATACTCTTTCCAAAAGTGTTTTTGTTTAATGGTGATCAAAGGTTAAATAAGAGTCTGCGTTGAAAGTTCTGTTGTTTCTCTTGGCAGCAGAGCAGAGCAAAAGTGAGGCAATTACCTGACACCACAGCATATTTCCTCTCTTCAAATAGGATCAAATATTTTCAATTCTCAACAGCTCCAAGAAAGACAACACTAAATGTTCATGTAACCAAGGAAAAACTGTAAGTGGTGCCTGTTAACTATTAGGAAATTATTCCACATTGTGGCTGAATTTTTTTTTTAATTTCACATCAAACTTTCTGACCTTCTGAAAGTGACTTTTGAAATACCCAGTGTTGTGTGGTAGGTGGGTAAAAGAATGTGTGTATGTGTGTGTGGGGGGAGGGTGTCTTATTATAACTTATGGTTGTGCTTACAGGAACTTCTCCATGAATTTCTAATCAAAAGCAGACCTGCAAAGAATGGGAGACTAATAGGTTAGATGAGGTTTAGGGCTATGGAGGGAAGTCAGAAAAAAAATGGCCACCGCATGGCATTTAGAGCCCACAGCTCTACAGAGGGAGTGGGGCATGAGATCATGCTGAGGGACCCAAATGGAGGGGTGAAGTTTCCAAAAGAAGTGAAGAAGACTGAGACAATCTGTCCCTGCTTTATAATTTTGCTCTCTGCCCCCTGTTGTGTAAACACCACCTTTCAGTCACATACACATTATCTCCTCGGAAGAAGGAAACATTGCAGGCTGCCCTAAATGGCTCTTGACAGGAACTTGAGGAATCCCTGAGGAGAAGAGACATTTTTAAGAGAGCAGGAAAATCCAATTATCTTTCCCCCTGATGAACTTTGTCGCGGCTCTTTATCAGAGGGGGAGACAGCAAGTGAGGGTAAGAATTTAGACATGAAAAATTGTTCCTGAGCAAATAGGCTTCTAATGGTTTCCTGCTTTCCATGTTTTTGTAAAGAGTTATACCTTTAAAAGAGAATAATATTTAAAGAACAATATTATTCCCACATAAGGAATAGTTTCTCAACAATGAGGTGTCATTCCAAATAATTACACCAGAAATAGCAAGTGTGATAGGTGACTGTCCAGTCATCTGAAATAGCCTTGAATTCTGGAATATTCACTTTCAGAGAAACTATGTCCCAATTTTTTTTTTTTTTACTGTGGTTTATTACAGTGGACCATTAGATATTTGTTGTTCTTTCATTTTCCTAGTGTAGGTTGGCCTTGTCACTCCATGTGTGCCTTTAGGTCATGAACAGATTTTCTTTCAAAACCATCAAATGGGCAAGGGTTTAAGTGACTGGTAATTAGCTGCTGGCCATTTCACTGTAAACACTGACAAGAAGAACAAAGATCAACGACTACAACTGATACACAAGACACAGCAGCTATGGACAAACACACATCTGACGAGTATACGCTTCTCAGACATGGAACCAGTGGTGTGGGGAGAAAGCTGAGGAAGGCACTGTGTCCTTCCCTGCTCCTAGAGAATCATAACAAAAGAGTCAAAGCAGTGCCTTCCCCTTAGCCCTCTTCTGATTCTGAATCACACCAAGCTTCACTCAATACGGCCACCTTGACTTAACAGAGGAGCCTTGTCCTAGGACTGAAAAACGCTAACCTGAAATGGCACTTGCTCAACCACGAGGACCCACAGCTTCTCAGTGACTTGTGTCAGTCAAGAGGATCTGCAGTGTACACTTCAAAGAAAATACCTGTCACATATTTAAAGGACATATATATATCAGCCAAATAACTTCTTTTTGACAGCTTATCATACTCAGATTGAATATAAGAATTCTCAGAGGCAGAAAGATCAGGACAAATAAGGACAGGGTTGAATTTACAGAATCAGATGGGGAAGGAACTCATGGGTGCCAATGTTACCCACACACTGTAGGATGTGTAGACCATAGCATGCTAATTTAAAGTTATGACAATCTTGCCTTCTCTGGAGCACACTTTTTGTTTTGTATTTTAAAAGGACAGGACTGCATTTTTCTGGTGCAGATGAACTACTGTTGGAAATGAGATATGTACAAAGCTACTTAGTACAAATGTTTCACATACATTAAATTTGGTTCTTTAAGTATCCATAAATAAGAGAATAACAGTTAATTGTACACTGAAAAGAATATATTTAGGGTCCTCTGCAGCTATCAGATTAGGAAGAAAGATTGAAAAATGACTTGAAATTGTAGTGTTTCTTCTTATTGATTTCAGCACAAAGCCCCCTCACTCCCCAAAATAACAACTCTACCCTATACATACATTCTATCACTTAATCGTGTAATTTATGGCATCTGTTTGGTTTTGTGTGAGAGCATGCAATACACAAACCTGTAATTTAGGTGAGAGCCACTGATAAGAGTTTCTCTGGTGATTTGGATCGGATTCTGCTACTAAGTTATCATGTCCTCAGTTGGGTGCGCTTGGATGCCAGGTTAGCTTAAGGAACATTAATCTCAGATGGCTCTAGCTGCAACAGTTATCCTTTCCCTGCGTATTTCCTTGTCTCCTAAGAGGTTAGCTCAGGCCAGTCCCTGAAGAACTAGGTATAGTTACAGGAAACTGATGAGACTGTCTCTTCAGTTTAGATTAGGATTTAGCATGTTTCTTGGGCCACTATCCACTCTGTAAAGTAAGTCATATTGCCCTCTTGATTCAAGGAATGACTGAATAGACTGAACCTCTCTATAGAAAAAAATGAAAAGACATATTTGTCAGTCACATAAATCAAAGAAGAATACAGCTATTTTCACAATCTACCATATACTTTGGTTCTATATGATACACTAGCATTCATCTGGGTGATTTATATTCACTTTAACTTCCACAGCTTGTACAATGCCTTCCTCTGTTTCTTCACTGCACTTCTCCTCTACTGATTTTCATATTTGTGTCAAAATTAGCATAATATTATTTCCATTTGTAAGATTTATATAATCTCTAGGCTAGGGTTCCCTCACCTAGTATTTTCATAGCTGTTGGCTTATTCAAGGTTACAAAAATCTGAAACTTTTTATTGCTGTAATGGATCCAACTCTTGAAGTTAATGAAGAGATTTTCATTTATATATTTCAATAACCCATATCAATTCTCATTTGTAGCAGGTACACAGAATTGCTTATGTCCACAGGAAGTGTATGAGAAAATTGTATATGACTACCACCAGTATTAACACAAATATCTTCTCTATACATCTTCAAATGCTGTCTCTGTTTCAGCTAACCTGAAAATACATGAGAGTTCATGAAATTAGTCCAAATAGACATCACTTGAAAAAAAAATCAGAAGACTGAACTGTTCTACATAAAAACTTTTTCTCCACAAATAAAATTGGGTCTTTAATGTTATCAACTAATTCAGACACCATAACTTATACAGAGTGTTAAAAAGTAATGGGCCTGGAAGCCAGTCCTGAAGCCCCCATTTGTCATCTCCATGATGATTTGTTACAATTTAATACTACCCTATATTTTTCAGGTCACAATAAGCTTTCAAGATAGGTTGGTACTTAGAATGAAGTCTAGCTTTTTGCTCATTAACTCTCCTATGATAGACTGTCAAAAGTCCCACCTGAATGCCTGTTAAATTGCATCAACTTCTGCACCCTCGTATAATCACTTAGTTGCTGCCACAGAGAGCTGAAATTGTCTGATAAGACCCAATTTTCCTTTTAGCAACCTGAGATACCATCTCCTATTCTATTCCTTAAATGAGCCAAATTGTCTGTTTTTTATAAAGGCTTTCAAAATCTTGACTGTTCTAATCTAGTTCCCCAGCCTCTTATCTTTCAAATGCAATACCTATACATATTTTACATGATTATTCCATTTTCCACTCCAAATTTTCTGCCATCCATTTGCTAGTGGTTTAATAACACCAATTAAAGCCATGAAGTGCTTAACAAAGGCATCTTTCTTCTAAGTCTCCAAACAAGTAAAACACAGTCGATTATCACATCTGATGTATGGGACTTTCACATCAGGTTTTACTGTAATTGGACAAGCTCTCCTACTTTAAGTCTCTCGTAAAAGTACACTCAGTTTGAGTGAGTGATAGAAATGTCTGATGTGAGTAAGGATTTTTTTTTATTAGCTTCTCTTTTTGCTAAATCCATATCATGAAAGTATTTCAGGGACTGAATTTTATGTTGCATTGATTGTAAGATTTACTAATGACTTTTTTTTATATTGCTCATCATTCTATATGATTTTTATCATTTTGGTTGTGAGACTTAGCCTTTAACCACTAAGCTATCTCTCCAGCACTGTCTTTGTTTTTGACTACCTGATATATTCTTACTGGGAACTTGGTAACTATAGGAACCATAGATAAAAAATGATCGAAGCCTGATAGCTACTGTGCAACACAAGTGACCCACAGAGACAGGATGTGGCACATCAGAAGAGCTTTGTAAATATCACTCATTATAGCTACCATTAGTTCTTGCTTTATATGAAGTTTAGAATTTGTCATGATAGTTTTCAACATCTCTGCTTTTAAAATTTTCTAAACAAAAATTTTGTTTATTTATAGGATACTATATGATGTTTGGGTATATTATGTAATGTGCTAATCACCTTAGACATATGTCTCCTTAGACATTTATTATTTATTCCAAGTAGAAACTTTTAAAATCTTATCTCCAGGCTTTCCCAAAGGTCCTGTGCATGTTGTTACTTATCATGTCCCTCTGTAATACAGCACATCAGAACTTTGTGTTCTATCTGTGACTTGGCAATATTCCACAAGCTGTTCTCTTCCCCTACCCTGCTTCTCTACTCTCAACCCTCTGAAAATCATTATTCTGCTTGAGGCTTCTATAAGATCATTTTTTATATAAAAAGATCTTTCATACAATACATTTTGTTCATGTATTTCTGTCCTCCAACTCTTCCCAGATCATCCTTACCACCCTACCCACTCAACTATTCTCTCTCTCTCTCTCTCCCAAAATCAACACAAGCAAGCAAAACATGAATAAGACAAGAAATGTCAAAAACAAAACATAATGCTCTTTGACTTTTGGCCAACTATTCCTGGACCTGGAGCATGACTGATATATATCTAATGATATTCCATTGGAGAAAACTGAATTTACCTTTGCCAGTGGGTATTAATTGCAAGTTGCAAGTAGTTTCTGTTAGAGGTGGCATTTTTTGTCCACTTGCCTTTCTCAGTCCTGAGACAGCGTCTGTCATGAACTTGTGGGAGACTTCTATGTACTTCAACAGTCTCCATTTATTCTTGTGTATGTGAGTTCTATTGTGCCTGCACGACCCAATTTCCTTGAAATCAGTTATCACCTCTGGCTCTTACACTCTTTCTGTCTCCATTTCCACATACATCCCTGTGCCCTGAGGGGAGAGGTTTGATGATGACATCTCATTTAGGACTCAGTGCTACAAAGTCTGTAACTCTATACACATTACCCAGCTATGTGTACTCTGTCAATGTCCATCAATTGCAAGAGGTAGATTCTCATTTCAATATTCCCCATGTGTGTAACAATGTATGGGATTAATTTTTAGGTAGTTTCTATTCTTTGGAATTGCTATTTAATGAGAATATCAGTGTGCAGTCCTGATGCTCAGTAGGCTGAGGCAAAGAAGGTCCTGAAGTCAAGATCAGCCTATTTATAAAGACACTGAGACTGAAAACTTTGTTTTTCTAAAAAATTTTTCATGATTTAAGAATCCAGATATTTTATCCCTTAGGAAAGTACTTTTCATTCTTACATTATTATTCATGTTCCAACACCCTAGCATTCCCTTCTTAAGGTTCTTATAGGTTGCATCTTAGCTCAACTGAACATTACAGAGAAGACATGACTGTCCACTGCATCGTGGCCTTGGATAGCCCTACAGTCATGAAAGAGGCAAAGCAAGACTCCTGTTTCTCAGAGTTATGCTGGTTACTGCCTATTGCAGCTGCCTTTGAGTAGTAATCTGAGCATTTCTAAGCATGAGATTATTGTGTACGGTGCAAAATATTTGCAATATAATAAGATTTGGAACCTGGACAGGTTATTTCTAGTTGTGTGATTTACCGCGGGCAAGGTCTATAACATTTCAGATCAGTACTTGTCTTGAGATAAACATTTCAAAATTATTCTTTCTTATATGTATGTGAACTCCTTCCTGACTGCAGCTTAACTTCTATGTTGGATATATTGGATATGCTCCTTCTCCAGTTAATGTCCTAGCAAAAGTACATATCCATACATAAAAGCAATTGTTTTGAGACCTCCATTATGCTTGGTGTATTAGTTGTATCTTTCATTTCTGTGACACAATAGCCTGAAGAAAGCAACTTAAGGGAGAAGAGTTTATGTTTAGCTGATAGTTCAAGGAGGTACAGTCTGTTTGGGTGAGGCAATGATGGAGACAGGAAAGAGAGACGCTGGTCTCATTGCATTCTCAGTCAGAAAGCAGAGAATGAAAAAGTTATCTATAAAAGTCAAGGTCTGCCTATTGTCACTCCCTTGCTCCAGAAAGTCGATTAGTTCAACAAACTTCCATAACAATGTCACCTGTTAGAAACCAAGTATTCAAACATGTAAGCCTGTGGGAGACATTTCATATTAAAACTACAACTCTCTCCCATTGGCTCCTATAAGCTTATGGCCATCTAATAGTATATAATGCATTCATTGTATCTTCAAAACTATTCATAGTCTTAACAGTTCAAGCACTGTTGAAAATGTCAACATTCAAAGTCTCAACTTGAACTACATGTAATCTTTAAATTATGAACCCTATATCATGAAAAAACCAATTGTTTAGCACTGGATAGCTGACTAGTTTTGAACTGCCAGGATAATTTCTCTCCTGTTGAGCAGGTCTAAAGTTCAACTAGGGAGTCATTGGTTACCAATAGACATGCTAATATGGACAAGGGAAAACTCACAAAGCCTCACTCAGCCCTAGGCAAAGAACTAAAGCTGAAAAAAGGGTCTACTCAACTGAAAACCACACACACACACACACACACACACACACACACACACACACAAATGGGTTATCCAATATCAAAAGGTCAGCCCTGAAAACATATATGACAGAAACATTATAGATTGTGAATATGTTGTACTTTATATATCTAAATACACACACACACACACACACACACACACACACACACACGTAACAACAGTTAATGAAAAAGAGGCCACAAATTTGAAAGATAACAAGGAGATTGGGTACATGTGAGGGTTTGGAGAGAGAAAAGGGAAGGGGGAAATGATACAATTACAATCTCAAAAAATAAAAAAATAAAATCTTTGTGAAGTTAAAGGTTACAATAATACAGAGTGATCATTTTCATCCCCAAATGATCTGATCAAAACCAGACTGAGACTTATTAAACTTCAAACTGTATAACTCCAGGTCTGGCATTTGGGACTTGGGATGGGATATTCTGGGCTCCCTATTTCTGTGATCTGTATCACAGCACTTGGAAACATGTTTTTGTCTGTCTGTCTGTCTGTCTGTCTGTCTGCTGCATATGTGTATATGTGTATACATGTGCAAGTAAAACTCTAAAAATGTAAGTGTAGAAGCTAAGAGGATATCTTAAGCACTATTCTTCAGGCATAGTCCACCTTAATTTCTTGATAGTGTCTCTGCACAGCCTGGAACTTGGCTAGTTTGAGTAGATAAGAAGTCTCAGAAACTAACTTGTCTTTATTGCTTTAGAATTGGGATTAAAGCCCACGTCATGATACCTGAATTATTCTGGTAGTGGTTTATTAGTTCTGGGATTTAACTCATGTCCCCATGGATACCAGAAAAGCACTTGGCTAACTGAACTACCTCTCTATCCCAAGAGTTTTTAATTTACTCATAAATTATTCATGTCTATCAATATTATTTTATAAACAGATTATTTCTCATTTTATAACATTCCTTCAAGTTATGCATTTCTCATTGTAGTAATTTCAATAATGCTCCCCCAAAATATGCCCTATCCATGACACCAGAAAATCTGACTTTATTCAAAAATTGTATTTTTGAAAATATAATAAGCTAAACAGATCATAATGACCTCATCCCGAATTTACAGAACTTCTGGATTACAAAGAAAAGAAAAGACCTATTGGTCACAGAGAAAAAAAATGATGTAAAATTTTCAGATATCATGTATACCAGAATTCTCAGAATATTTGAGAAGTCAACTAATAGTTTGTAAACATAAGGTTATTATTCTAGGTTTTAGAAAAATGTGATAGGTGATGAGCCTAACTCATCGGGCAATTGAGTAGCAGTTTTGCGTTGTGGTTATTGCGGTTACATTGCTTTATAGCTGGCCTCATTGCAGCTTTGTAACTAAATTTCTAGTATGCCTATTCATTGACCAAATTACATATCCTAATATACTTAAAACTAATTATCCCATGGAATATGTTACATAATGGTGAGAAAAATAAGTCTAGAGTTATGAGTAATCTGGAAAAGTATTCTGAATATTAAAATTCATGCCATATACTTCTAAGTAACCACAGATTTTAAAAAATTGAGATAAATTGGAAAGTATTTTGAATAAAACCACATCAAAACAAAACACATCAAAGTACGCAGCATACAACTAAATAAGTTATAGAAATGAAAAACTAGGGCTGGTGAGATGGCTCAGTGGGTAAGAGCACCCGACTGCTCTTCCAAAGGTCCAGAGTTCAAATCCCAGCAACCACATGATGGCTCATAACCATCCGGAACAAGATCTGACTCCCTCTTCTGGAGTGTCTGTAGACAGCTATAGTGTACTTACATATAATAAATAAATAAATATTAAAAAAAAAAGAAATGAAAAACTACAGTTTTAAAAATTAATACTAGAAAAAGAAAGCCTTAAACAAAAGCACCATCTTCCAAACCTATCAAATATTCTTGCCTCCTTTTAATTCAGTATATGCTACAATATAAACCTCATCTCTAATCAATCATAAAATTAAAAGATTCCTAATGTCTTCATCCCAATTTTCAATGTAAACAACATCAAAATGGGCAAGACAGGCTTTATCGTCATCTTCATAGTCCCTGTTTGTACAAGAGCTCACTAGGTAGACCAAGTTTGCCTCAGACTCAGAGATCAATATTCTCTGCTTCTTACGTGCTAGTGTTAAAGCATGTGCAACTTTAAAACAAGACCAAGGCAAAACAAACAAACAGGCAGGCAACAACAACAAAGCCCTACTGGCAGTATTTTTTAGATGAGTAGATAGAGTTATTCTGAAGACCGGGTATGACTCAAGTGTAAGAAAATATCAGTTCACTCATTTCAGGCAGCCATGACATGTTTTCTAAACTAATAGTAGAACTTATGAATTTAAAGTTTATATAAAATATTCTAATTCATTAAAAAAAAAACTTTGTATGTTATGGGTTAGAATTATATGGTTACCAAAGGTACAAAAATACAATGTTTTGCTAAAAGGTTAAAAACTTCATTGTTATTCTAAGTTAATTCCATTTAAGGTTGATTTTTTTATACTACTAATACTACTAATGAGTCTGAATATGAATAATTTAAGTGGATTGTCTCATTAAGTAGAAAATAATTATCATCCTGTGCTAACAAAAGAGTGTTTTTTTTTTTTTAATTTAGTTTTGATCTGAGTCACTGAAAAACAACCTAATGAGCAGCAGAACCAGAGTAGTCCATGACCATTGCTTAGTACAAGAAAATTAAAGAATATTTTAAAAAGTACAAGACCTACAGTCTTTTGTTTATTTATTTCAAATTCCATATTTTTCATTGCTATTAATTATTATCTCATGAGTAGAATCTCTGTTTCTCATTATTAACTACAAATTTTTGTCAGTCTACCTAAATATGTGATGCTATGAATTATGCAAGTTGTCTGTGTCAAAATGTTTTTTTTTTTTTTTTTAAATCATCAGTCACATTGTAGTATTGGTCATGAGACTGGAGAAACAAAGTCTAAAATACAAATTGAAGAGAATACACAGGAGCTTCAATGTTTCATTTTTATCTACAGTATAGCAATAAATGTTTGAGTTCATTGATGGCTTCCATCAAATGGTGCAAAATAAGCAGAAAATATAATATCATGTATCCAGATCTATTCTATAGAAATAAGTTATACATGTGATCTCCCTGTAAAATAATTTTAATATACATATTATGTAAACTATTGAGGGATATCTGATCTTCAGCTGGCTCTGTAGTAAGCCTCTGTGCTGCTCGCTCTTTCTTTCTTTCTTTCTTTCTTTCTTTCTTTCTTTCTTTCTTTCTTTCTTTCTTTCTTTCTTCCTTTCTTTTCTTCTTCTTCTTCTTCTTCTTCTTCTTCTTCTTCTTCTTCTTCTTCTTCTTCTTCTTCTTCTTCTTCTTCTTCTTCTTCTTCTTCTTCTCCTTC